>NW_019396666.1:171641-317270 GCF_000591075.1 Eurytemora carolleeae | reverse complement strand
TTAATCGGAAACTATCGACCATCGATACATTCTGAACATGAAATCCAACTCGGAATTCTTCCTTTATGACTGCTTTGACCTCCATTAAGCCCGAGCAATTATCACATACATCTTCCACGCCTTCTACTGCTCACATACTCCCGCCTCTTACTGGGATTTCTACGACTTACAGGAATTTCTACAGCACTCAATTCCTTCAGGCTACTACACCAGTGATAAAAGACCTCCTCCGTACTGACCTCCAACTTGTTGATCCTGCATCAACTATAGATCCTATACTCAAACCAGATCCTCCAACCAAACCAGTCACTTCAACCAAGCCTGATCTTTCTATTGAACCAGATTCTTCAACTGATCTAGATCTTTCAACCAAACCAGAACCATCAACTGAACACAATCCTTCAACCAAAACAGATCCTCCAACCAAGCTTGATCCTTCCACAGAACCAGATTCTGCATCTGACCCAGATCCTTCAACAGAACCAGATACTGCTCCTAAACCAGATCCTACAACCAAATCAGATCCTCTAATCGCACCTGATCCTCCAACCGCACCTGACCCTCCAATTGAGCCCAATTGTGCCCAATACTTCTACCAAACCAGATCTTCCAACCGCTTTAATGCTTGATTAGAAAATAACAAATTACAAATTTACATATTTCACTGCGGCAAAAATCTTCTCTGAAATTAAAAAAATAAACTGTGTGAAATATAAAATTAAACAATATCAATTAAACATACATGATGATAAGATCCATAAACATTAAAAAATAACCAAATACTAAAAACAGTGCGAATCCATGGGTTTAACCTTAAATACTGTTCTTACAGGAAATTCGTAAACAGGGGCAATGTATCCCGTCCTACCTTCCTAAATTTAAACCCACATCTACATTAATTGTATTTGTATTTGTGATTTGCACTTAGGTGAGGTTTATTTAATAAGTTGGGGGGGGGGGGGGGTGCATATCAAGTAAAATATTGAACCAATGGTATGCAGGGCATTAGCAGAGAGAGGTAAGAAAGAGGATAGGAGTTGGATTCTATCTAGGGGGTTGTGTCAGATTGGAGATTTAATCCATCCCAGTACAAGACAAGATATCATACTTTTAGCTCCGTGTTATACTTATAACTGCTAGATGAGAGTTAGTATTTTCTTGAACCCTTTCAGGACCCCTATAGATTCTGTGTTCTTTTAGATAAAAAAGGGAGGGCTCAAAACACAGTTCTAGTAAAATCTTAATAAAATACATGTTATCTCAAAACGAACAGTTCACAATATTTATAACATTTTATGTTTAGTTAAAAGAGAAATGAGTCTGAATAGAGAAGAGGGATAAACAAAGGGCAACAAGGATAAATGTCAACAATGACGAATCATGAAGATCCAAAGAACTATTAAATCAGGAATGAAAGATACGAGGAAAGAGGAATGATAGATCTAGCATAAAGAAGAATGGAAGAAGGAGTAAAGAGGAATCTATTCTAAACATGCAATTCTACTTTACATCTTCAACTTAACATATTTCTCACTATTTCCTTCGTATCCTATTGTGTAAGGTGAGATAGGAAGAAAAGATGTTTGTGTGAGTGTTAAGTGTGTGTATGTGCCCTTTTAGCGTGAACATAGAATCAAGGGTGCTTGGTGCCCCTAAAGAATTTAGATCTCATTTTCTTTATTTGATTGGAATGGAAGATTCCCTTAAAAACTAGAAATTAACATAAACTTGTGAAGACAACATTTTCTACTATTCAAAAAGTACTATTTATGCATTTCACCGGAGGTCATTGATATTTGGAGGTCACGACCTCCAGGATCATCTGAGGTTTAAAAGGGGTCTCAGAATGGAATTGGAACACCAAAAAGCCTATGATTTGATACATCACATGACCCATTTACATTGATTTCATATTTTAACCTTTTCAGAGGTAGTTTTTTAAGGGAGGTCAAACTGGAGGTCAGATATATGTGTCAATATCAGCACATAATTGTGTTTGATTAACTTTAAAAAAGTGAATTAGAGGGAAAACAGTGGTATTTTCCCATATTTTCTGAATTCATGGAGGTCAAAATAGAAGTCAATAACCTCCGATCTTAAATTTTCTTCGTGATCCATGTAAACGACCGAAATAAGAGGCTGCATGCAAAATTTCAGTCTACTATCTCAATTTTTAGGACCAAATGCAGCCTGCAAAAAATTTGGTGTCACAAAGTGTCAAAGTCAAAGGTCGTAATTACACAAAATTTGAATTTTTCTAATCAGGCATAATAATAGCAAAATTAAGCTGTAATTTTGAAAGATTGAAGTTTCACTAATTACCCATAATTATTGCAAAATGTTGCAAAATTACTTTGATGAAATTATGCCATAAAATCGCAAAATTGAAGTTTCGCTAGTTAATGCAAAATTTTGGAAAATTATTTAGTAAAAATTACGCAAAATCACCTTCTAATTTCATGAAATCGAAGTTTCGTTAATCAGGCATATTATTGCAAAATTTCTCCAAACTATTATGTGAAATTACCCCATAATTTCTCGAAATTAAAGTTTTGCTAATTACTTATAATTCTGCAAAATTATGTTAAATGAGCATTTCGCATAACTGTGCATAATTTTGCGTAAGTAAAAAATCAATTACGTTGGAAACCCTAACTGAGAGCATCACAATCTCCCTTTTTTTTGTCTGTTAGCAATTAGCGTTAAGTATTGAAAAATAAATTCATTATTTGTTAATTAGTTTCTTTATCAAGTTAGTTTTAAGCCTTCTAACAAGCAACATTTTGATCCTCATAATCTTTCATATTAACCAGAACAGAACAACTTTAGGTTCCAATGTCAAACACTTGTAAGGGAAGTACTGGTGGCTAAATAAAAAAAAATTCTGTCTTACTCTAAAATTTAAGTTGATTTTTGAGATAATTGCAAACACTCATAACTATATATTTTTACTAGCATGGTGTTTAGAAAAAACCTAGTTGCTTAAAAATATGATTGTAACTGTGATAGATTCACAAACCATTATTGGGGTTAAAATTATATTCACAACACGATCTAATGCAGAAACCATTTTCTTTTGATCTTGGTGATTATTTCATAAATACAATTTTCTTTAAGTAACCCTCTATTTCTAGAACTTTAGATAAAGCAAAATACTTCAGAACACACAACCATTGGTCTTTTTTAGTCTTAATTAGATACCTTAGCTTTTAAACATTTGTAACTAGGTAAAAATTACATTTGTCCTGAATTTATTTTAATACATATTATTAATTTTTTAAGTTCAGTCATTATTTACAGAGGTTGAAGAGCTAATTAAAAATCATCCAAACATGTTAAGGTAATTTTTCTTTGAAATATAAAGCATTTCAGATAGTATATTTTTGCAATACTAGGATTTAGGGTTCTTCCCACCCATCTTCTATTTCAATTTTTAATTGTGGCTCTATCTGTTAGCATCTTTTTGTTGTACAATATAAAAAAAAAAAAAGTTTGTGAATTCAATACCAGCTTTTGGAGCATTTTCAAAATTTTACAAAAATAAAAACTTGGGACAGAAATTTTTGCAGTTTTGAGCATCCATAAATCTTAACTTGGGTCATGTGATGTCACACACAAAATTTGGGCTAAATCGGTTCAGCCGTTTATTGGATACAAACAAACAGATAGACACCTACCAGCATAAACCCAATTAGAGTTCTTTGGGCATATAGTACAAAACAGATATTTGAACCCTATCCAGTATCCACCCCTATTAGTATCTGAACAATTCCAGTTGTTAGTTTATCGTTCGTTTTTTTTTTAATGACATCATCATTCACAAAATTTGAATATTTTTATATGGAAAGAAACTTTGCCAAGCAACCAGTTATTCTTACCCTAAAAATTGTTATAATGTTTTCAAAGTTTCTTTTCAGCTAAAATCTCGAGATTAAACAATGCTTGTTCTCCTCTTGTTATTAATCTCAAGATTAATTAACTGATGGGGATTAAGGATATCCCATTTTAAAGTTTTCAGCTCAGGTATGATAAGATGTCTATGTTTTTATTTTTGAAACTGTTAATTTTCATTTGTGGTTTGTCTGAAATGATCAGAAATCAATACTTTTCAAGCAAAAAAACCCCCACATATTGATCAGATAAAGGTTACAAGAGTAATGTTGTGCATCTGGCATGCCTCTCTATAAATGGAAAATCACTTAAAATTGTGACAGCAGACTCTAAGCCTAAGCCTAAGAAAAGAAATCTAATCTGCTGTCTTCTATATATAAAAACATTAATAAGAATAGTAACTTATTCAAGAATTCATGCAAAACTAAGCCAATATGTATCTTAACAAGCCAAAAGTCTGGACCTTATCTTCAAAAAAAACTTTAATTTGGAAACAGCAGAATTGCAGCACTTTAAGTTAGATTGTTTTAGTAACAAGGACCAGAAATCATGTATATTTTGATAATGTTTCCTGTAGTTTATTTTGTACTTCTCATTTCCTATAATAAAGTTTGAAATTGATTGTATATTCTAAAAAATATAAAGTTTTGTTTGTTTTGAACTTTTCAAAAGTCACCAAAAGTCATTTTAAACCTCTGAATGTTTGTTTCCGATCTAAATTAAAACTACTTTAAACAATAACCATATCTTCGGGTCATAAAGAACAAAATTTAAAACTCTTGATTTTTAAGGTTATGAGTTAAAGCATTTTCCTGTTTTAATTGTTGTTTCAAATTTTCTTTCACAGCATGAAGGTTTGATCTAAACAGATTGAGAGTTTGATATTCAAACATGATAACAAAAACTTTGAACATGCTTAGGGCTTAGCTTTAGTGACTAAACTTGATTTTCACTGCACAAACTGTTTGTATTTTATCTCAAGTAAGCCTTAGGTTTAACTGTTATAGCAGAAATAAACTTTCTGTGCTCTGAAGTTGCAAGTTTAAGATTCAAAAAGATTTGCTCTATGAGTTATGATCTAATAAATCTTAATTTACTCGGAGTTGGGAAGTCTGGTTGGTTCATCTTTCTGCAGGTGTGAATAATATATACTTCTTCCTATTGATGTACTGGATTTTGTACTGTCTCCCCCTGAAGAACTTCCGCTATTAACACCTGTGTTTAAGTTAATTTAGATGAAAATCATTATTTGGCACAAACAAATAAATTCATAAAGGGCCTAAGTGATCTGGTAATTTTACTTATATGAACCCTTCCCTGTCTTTTTTAGACCTTTTGATAGATTTAAACCATCTTTTATTGATTGTCTAATTTTTGATTTATCCAAGTTGGTTTCTGAAAAGCAGAACTGTAACTTTGATGCCAGCATGCATCACAAGGATAATCTCTGTTATATTTTTAATAGTTTTTGAATTTTTGAAATTTAATTTTCCTTATATAAAAATAAAAATGGGGATAGGTGTGAAAACAGTGAGACAAACAACTAAGATAAATTATCATTAAATATTTACAGCCCTGAATCCTTGTGTATTTTCCTCGTAAGATCAGCTGCAATCTTTTCACTGAGCACAGAATTCAAGTCTTTTTCAGCGTGTTCTTTCATTTTTTTCTTAGCAAGGCTGATATCTTCCTCAGGTGGGTTTATAAGGTTAACATCCTTATCATTTAGATAGGACTCCATTCTTTGATACGAATCCACAGAATACCCCGATTGACCCAACATACCATATCCATATAGGTTTTCTTGAGATGAATTATCACCAATCTCTGCTAACTCTTTGTCAACTCTTTTTAAGAATTCATCTGGTGTTTCAACCGTATTATTTAATTGAATGCTTTGACTCAGTTGCTTGATTTTTTGTTGAGTCACATTTCCATTGTTAGTGTTTTCATTTTGAATTAAATCCGACCTTTCAATGCTTTTTTCTATGCTGGCATTAAGCTTTGGCATACCATCTGTATCAATCATTTTAAGCAAATCACTTGATTCAACAAATTGGGGCTTAGTAGTTTTGTTCAAGCTATCATAATTTATGTGAACTGCATAGAATATATTTTTTCTAGCTGGTACTTCATGCTCTGAAATTAAGGTATGGGGTCTCAACAAGGAATTTAGAATATGAGCTTACCATATTTATCTAGTGTATTACATTTTTCCAAATCTTTTATTATTGAAATTAACATTGTGTCAGATGCTTGTCTAGTAATGAAACATTTTGTGCTACTTACCCCCAAGATTTCCAGCAGTTTCAACTATTCTATCCTTAAAAGATTAATAGCAAAAAATTTATTCTTCACATTTATAAAATTTTACTTACACTTATTAGGCCATCATTTAATCCATACATTTCAGGACCACTCAGTATTCCTGTTACTTCATTCTTTATCATTGATTCTTCTTTTAGTCCGCGTTCCAATGTATGATTATCTAAGAATTTTGACTCCTGTGTTAAAGAGCATTTTTCCAACCAAGTAAATAATTTATTGAAAGGTGCCTTCTTTTCAATAAATAGATAGAATGCATTTGCAGTGAAATATATTTCAACCTAAAGAATTCTTAACATACAACTGTGATTTTATTTCATATTTTTCATATATTTCATATTTGATTTGTTCAGTTTTGGATGGTTGTAACCCTGAGGCAGCACTATTTCATCAGCTTGCTTCAAGCTCATGGCACTAAATGTTAATATCAGGGTTTTACCAGATGAGAAATATTTTTGAAATCTCTAAAAATGTTTTCATTAAGTTTTCATTTGTAATACCCCAATAAAATTAAATGGGATAATTTAAATGAAAATTTATTTATCACAGAAAACACAAAGTAAGTGATTGAAGAGAAATTTAAAAATTCCCACAGTTCATGTTGTCTAGTAAACACAATTGATAAGTAAATCCAATGTTTACACTGTATAATCATGCAAAGGAAATAAATGCTTGATAGCTTTTATAAACCTTACAAGCACATTTTTTAGGATACAAGTAAATTTTAGATGCTTGATTATAAAGTTTTTAGATGAACAAATTTGAAGTTTGTTAAACAGTTTTACAAAAAGGTACAGGTTGGCAATACCTGCCCCCCCCCCCCCCACCCAACTTGACATTTTCTTAAGTAGTGCACATCTAAAGATCAATTGTATTCATTAAATTTTAAATGATTTCTTTGGTAAATTGAGTATCAGGTTATTGTATAGTATAAATGAGAATATTAGAGTACAAGTAAGTATACAATAAACCAATCCATATTTTACTTTGAGACACTTTCCAACCCAATATGCCTGAGGTCATTAATATAAAGTTGAATATGATAGCTCTCACCCCAGTTTCAATTTTGAATAGGAATCTGACCAATCAAAGACTTATAATTGAGTAAGAAATTATCATTTAAGTAAAAGTTTAATTGTATTTGCTATTGAAACTGGAGTGTTTTATTTCTCTTATTTCCCATATTGAATTACCTGGTGTTTCATTGTCAGTCATTTCATCAGGATTCTCTGTTTTGTTCTTCTTCAAATCTTGAGTTTCACTTGATTTTGCATGTTTATCTATTTTTCCTCCTGCAGGTTTCAGTGGACCTGTTGGTCCTATTCCCTGAATTTTTAGCTCTAAATTCCCAGTTGCTTGCTTGATTGGCAAATTACTTTTAGATTCTGCCACGGTTATATTGGAGATATTGGAATTTTGGAGTGCTGCTAGAGCGTCTTCATCAATAGAATCTATTTTATCATAAATTATTACAGGATAAGTTACTTTAGGAATAATTGTATTTAAAATTAAGTAATGAACTTTTCGATTTTGTGTGTGGAAAAATTAAAGAAATGAAACTTTAAAGTTCCATCTTGTTCACATTTCTTTTGGGCCAATTCTTAAAAATATTTACCCTTGAAAGGTATTATTTAAATTCAATTTTAAGTGAAAACTAGAAAAACTTTCTTTACCTGACAATGTTACAAAAGGGTATTCTTTTAAATCCTCAGATGGAATATTTTCTACTGTAGCATTATCTAGACTAACAGCTGTGACATTCTCTGCCAGGCTTTCAGTTCCGTTTCCAGAAGTGTCTTCACAGGTCTCATTAGAAGAATTAGAACCTTAATCAAAATCATGTTCTGAGGTATTACAGGTATTTCAAAATGTATGTTTTTTTAGGTCTTCTCAAAGATGTCCCTTGTGTCTATAATTCAATGCTGTTCATTTGGTCTCTTCTCACCTGCCTCGTTAGTGCAGTTTGCTTGTCCAAACCACTTCTCCTTCCAATCTGGTTGACACAAATTAACTGGGTCTAAAACAAGGAAAAGGTTGACACAAATCAATTGGGTCTAGAATATGGAAATGTTTTACACAATTCACTATGCTCATGCCAGGCTAAATTTACTGCATAAAACGTGCTGGTTTGACTCTACACGACAACTGGACAGCTCAACTCATTGCATATACAGTACATGTTGTGCCAGCTCTGACCATGCAACTTTTAAAGTTTCAGGACAATTAGACCCTTCTAATTTTAATTTCAGAATTATAGAAATTGAACAGGTAGTCTTTAAAGTCTCATCTTTTCATATTTCCTATTTTCTTTTTTAACAGGAAGGAAATTTGGGAAAAGAACAAAAACCTGTATGGAAAACCTGTATAGAAAACCTGTATAGAAAACCTGTATAGAAAATTTTAAAATTTTAAGAACATTCTTATCCCTATGTCTGATCCAAAATGGTCTGACTGAAAAGATGTCCCAATTGATAAAAATTAGTATTATAATATTTGAATACAAACAAAAGTTTGTGGATTTAAAAAAAATGATTGTGGATTTTCAAAATTTAATCAAAATCAAATTTTGTTGGAGGCAAATTTTTGTGAAGTCACACACAAAATTTGGGCAAAGTACATACATAGAAGTTAGTTATACAAAAGATATTTTAACAATAGGTTAGCTTCACTAAAAGTTATTTATAAGAAAAATTATGTTTAAAATCAGTGAACTGTGCAAAAGTTTTTTTATGATAAGTTACGCAATTAAAACCCATAGAAAAGAGTGTATTACCTAAGACAAGTGCAAGAAGTATCCCCAGGATCAATCTATTGCTCAAGGTAGGAACTGTTGAAGCCGGCATAGTTAGATGATAACTACTATATTTATATAATCACTTAGCTAACCTTTAAGCTTCTTATTATATAAGTATTTGATTCAACATTTTAGCACAAGAGTTAAAGGTTAAAAGAATGTTTTTATGTCGAAAATAAAAAGTGTTTTTTTTAATGTCAATCTTCTTTTGTAACTGGATCCTAAAGTATTAATGGTCAATATTTGAATAAACACAAAACATAAACTAGAAAATACACAAATTAAGAAAACATTACAAAACATTTGAATAATTAAAGTATTTGATTAACAAGCTTAACAACGAAGTATTTTTGTCTCTACAGGAATTATAGAAAATTAATAAAACTGATTTGAAACATTAAAGAGTCATATTTAAACAGACTACCTAGATTTTTGTTCAACAATTTTAGCGTTAAACAGTTGCTATCTCTGAAAGTAGCCATTTAGAACTGTTCAAAAGTTGCGGATTTTTCTGTTTAGGTTAGGTGCAAACAATAAGTATGTCAACATTATTCAATTTTTTTTGGGTCTCATTAACCTTGCCTTGGGTCACGTGAATGGCCATAAAAATTGAGTCTAATTGGTTCAGCCATTAACTTTTCTCGATACAAACAAACAGACCTGACCTAGTGCTTGTGTTACGCAAAGTTTTCTTCATGTTTTATTTTTCCTCGCCCCTGAATACCCTGGAGTAAAGTTGTGAAGTCCCTACGGACGGAGGAGAGTTGAGTCTGTTCCCAAGCACCGAAACCGGTTATAAATTGTAAACTTAGTATTAGAAACCATACTGTGAGTTAACTTTTCTAAACAGTTAGACATTGATATTTGTCAAGATACCTGAGTCATGACTTTGCCTAAGGCATATTAAGGTTTCTTCTACGATTTATGTATGTTTTTATGGTTTAAACTGAAAATTGATCTTGTTTGCAAATGTTGGAACTTTTAGTTTACAAATGTTGGAACTTTTAGTTTACAAATGTTGGAACTTTTAGTTTACAAATGTGGGAACTTTTAGTTTGCAATTGTTGGAACTTTTAGTTTACAAATGTGGGAACTTTTAGTTGGCAAATGTGGGAACTTTTAGTCCAGTAAATAACGAATCTTGATATTTTTTTATTCTATGGTTAAATGTGTTTATTATCTTGCTGGATCTATTCGTTAAGAAGTTCTTTTATTATATGATTAAATATGTTTGTCTTGTTCGTTTTATTTTGAATATTTTGCTGTTTTGAATAAAATAATTTCGGTCAATCTTTTAGATTGAACTGTGTACACTACATCTAGATCACTGGTATACTTGAGATGAAGATCAGAGAGGGTAGATTCAAGTCGAGTTTATGAGGCTTGTAGGAAGTTCTGATCAACATAAGCAGAGCTTGACTAGGTGTGAGGCCCCAAGGAGTATCTAGATATTTTGAGCCCATAGCCTGTAGTCTTTTTTTCTTTAAATCATGAAATATCGCGTAGGATAATCTGTTACTAAACTATATAAATAGAAATATATCTTTGCAGATTGTAAATAACAAAAGAAAAAACAAAGATGACATTCATGTTGCAATTTTCTGATTCTAACATTTCAACCCTTAAAGTTAAGTATTTTTTATCGCCACTTACGCAATTTTAATTTTTTAGCGTTGAGGGGGCAGTAATAAAACCCTAAATTTAAGAACACTAAGTGTCTCAATTGTCATTTCAAGTCTCGCCTATTTCTAAAATAACCTGAAAGTATACAACAAAGTTTAACGTATCTATCTATCTATCTATCTATATGAATATAGAATAAAATAAATAAATAATACTTTTTTGTTTTCCTTTATAATTAACTATTTCAAAACTAACTTTTTCAAAATTAACTATTTTAAAATTTACTATTTCAAAACTAAGTATTACAAAATTAACTATTTCAAAAGCTTCAAATTTTTGCATCCTTTCATATTTTGTTCTACTTCAATCTATAAAAAAAATTATTACATAAGTAAAAGATTAATATCATTAAATTAAGTAATCCAAAATAAAAAGTAATACCAAATTGCTCATTAAACTCTTTCCATTGAAGTGAGTTTTCGCGAAAAATGAAAGGGGGTAAAGGCTTGCGTCGAAAAATATTCGAAGGTGTTTGCTACTAATCTTACTACTATCTGTTAAAAACGACGTAGCGTTTATAGAAATTCAGGCAATTAGGTTTGTTAATCATTCGATAAACGATCGTTTTTGATTAGTTTTTCAATCGTTTTCACAAACGTTCGTTTCGTTTTCGGAAAAAAACGATCGTTTTTAAAAACAACCCACTCGTTTTGAACTTTTAGAAAACGAATAACGATCTTTTTTGAAAATAATCGTTTTCATAAATACGATTTGCGACAGTTTTTTTTATACGATTGTTTTTTAAAAAAACGATCGTTTTGAAAATACAATAGTTTTGAAAAAAAACGTTTATTGAAAATTATGTTTAAGATCGTGAAAGAAGGGTCGTCATTAACGATCGTTAACGAAAGGTTAAAAAACTATCGTTTTTGAAAAAAAAATACTTTATTGAATGTCGTCTTCCATGAAGTTAAACAGTTGTGGGGGAGCTAAAACTTCTTGATATTTTCTTAGAACTACTCAATGATAATTACAACGGGTCGTCGTTAATGGTCTCTACGAAACGACGAGTTTTACAAAAACTTTTTGTTTTTTAAAACGACCGTTTTTAATAAACGAATTTTTCATTACGAAACGATAATGAAAACGTGAACAGGAGGTTTTTAAAACTTGCGTTTTAAGTTTAAATAAATTTTTTTTCGACACTGGCATTATAGATTTCCCAAAGATGAGAAGTGTTTAGTAATTATCATAAATAGTGCCCAAATATCAGGCGCGCAACTAAACATTTTGTTAGCCCCCCCTACTAACTTACAAACTCCTTCGGAGGGATGGTAATTAACAGTCAGGACACCATATACTCCATCGCAAGTTTCGTAATTAAATTCTTGAGTGTTAATTACCATCCCTCCGGTGGGGTTATTAGTGTGCGGAGTGAAAATTACCATGCTCCGATGGAGTTAAAAGCATTCAATAAAAAATGTGTATTCCCTCCATTGTAAATAATTTCCCTCCGGTGGCCTTCGCTGCGCTACAGCGGAGGGGACCAAATATGCTGCTGCAAACTTCAATCTCTCATTAAAAACAGAAGTAGATCCAAAATGCTCTTACATTTTAGATTGTGAAACTCCTCCTGGGCCCGGGGCAGGTTGTCATTCATTCTTTATGAGTAACCCTGTAGGACGTAGGTACATTTGTCGGAAAAATACTATTGAGTCTGGTTTGTAAACAAAGGTTCCATGTGACTAACAGAACCAAAAAAAATGCGAGATCTTGAATCTGTCAAACAAAACAGATTTAACACTTAACACTTATTTCTCCTTGCGTTTTTATTGTTATTATATAAGAAACGTAGTTTTTCTAAAGATACTTCATTGCTAGAGCTTTTTATTGTACTAGTCTTAAAGTTTGATAAGATTAAAAAGTATACAAATACAACAAGGAATTTTTTAGATTCTATTCACTGGTTTGTCGTTTACAAAAATCCTTGCCATTGAAGATGCTTTTACAATGTTGGAAGCTAAGCCAGAAGCTGCTTCAGTGCATTAAAATCTGCTTTTAGACTCTCAGCAGCCTGCATTAGAAACTGCTTCAACACAGTCAGCAGCTGAGCCAGAAGCTGCTTCTAATTTGTCAGCAGCTTCTGCACAATTAGCAGTCTGACCAAGAAGATACTTCAGCACTGTCCGCATCTAAGTTGGAAGCTGCTTCTGGAATGTCAGGAGCCTGGAATAAAATCAACTTTCAATCTGTCAGCAGCCTTAATTCGAAGCTGCTTCAGCGCTGTCAGTAGTTTGCACTGATAGCTGCTTCTTCACTGTCAGAAGCCTGAACCAGAAGCTGCTTCAGCACTATCAGCAGCTTGGCTAAAAATCTGTTCTTCCTCGGAATCAAAGTCTTCAAAAAGAACACCACTATAGTCTACCTAAAATATTAAAAATATTAAAATACATAAAAAATAAATATGTACTTATACATAGAATATAGATCCTTAAGGAATTGAGTTTTTGCGACAAACTCAAAATTTCCAATCCCTGTATTTTAAGAACCTGATGGTGAAAACCTTTGATATTTCAATTTCAAACTTAGGCTATTTGATCGAACAGAAATCATAGTATTAAATAGCAAAGGTCTACGACATTGGGTTGCAAAGATATAAGTACTATAAAAACAGAGTGTGTGACAAAAACTCAGTTCCTTTGTTTAAATATTTGATTAAATTTTATTCCTTCAAATGGTAACAAATATTTTAAAACAAAAAGAAGTCAAGATAAATTTTCCTCCAGATCTAAAGGTTTTCGATTGTAGATTTTTTTCTTCCATTTCCTGAAAAGTTGAATCCTGCGTCCTAATTGTGTCCTGCTGCCTTACCATTTCATGATTAGTTGTATCCTGCGTCATAATTGTGTCCTCCTGCCTTACCATTTCATGATTAGTTGTATCCTGCGTCCTAATTGTGTCCTGCTGCCTTACCTATTCCTGATTAGTTGTATCCTGTGTCCTAATTGTGTCCTCCTGCCTTACCATTTCCTGATTAGTTGTATCCTGCGTCCTAATTGTGTCCTGCTGCCTTACCATTTCCTGATTAGTTGTATCCTGTGTCCTGATTGAGTCCTGCTGCCTTACCATTTCCTGATTAGTTGTATCCTGTGTCCTAATTCATAATTGTGTCCTGCTGCCTTACCAATTCCTGACTTGTTGTATCCTGTGTCCTGATTATGTCCTCCTGCCTTACCATTTCCTGATTAGTTGTGTCCTGCGTCCTATCACGAGGACCTGCTCGGCTTGAAGTGTAGGTTGCAGGACTATCAGTCTTAATAAAAAAGCATGTGTATTGTGTGGTCTGAACGAAGAAAATCGTTGGTCTGATGAATTTGAATGAATGAATGATTTAAAGGGACTGTAAAGTGTAAGGTAAGGAGAGACCCTACATACAAAGATAAAAAGCCCGATTTACAGCAATTCCCTAGAAACCTTAATCTGATCAAAAAACGATGAAAGAGGAATGAGGTAATTCCCAAGAAACCTTAATCTGATCAAAAAACGATGAAAGAGGAATGAGGTGTTTCTGTGATTTTCTACACTGCAGAGAAACCACAAATGAAAACATGCATATCTCCTTCATACTTGATCAGTTAAAGTTTTAAGGGTGCCGTTGTAAATCGGACAATGCCAGCTTTACATGAAAGGTCACTTTAATTTAGGTTTAGCTCAGCCTCTTGATAAACTATTAGATTTACCTGGCACTGGTTGAGGTATGATGCAGGACTATTCTCAGCAATACGTTTCCCACTCAACAAACCAACCCTTAAATAAAAATCTGTATTTACCGGGTGAACCCAAAAAAGTGCTGGCTAGCTTAGCCTCAATTTTGAACCAATATTAGTGCTAAATATTATTATTCCTTGAGATGATATATTCGTAATAATTATTATTAATGTTAAATAAATTAATAATGTTGTCAGAATCATTTGTCTTAATGGTTAAGTTTAACAATGAAATCGGGATTAAAAGTACATTTAGGAGCATACAAATACACTTTCTGTGTCATTGTCAACTTTGGCAAGTTTTAGTGTTCGTGTACTACACCTCAGAAATGTGTACGGCATTTGGGGTGCTAAAAGATGTAAATATTAGTAATCAATATAAGAGACAAATTATGATATACAGAAAAATAAACACCCCCTTGCAGTATACATTCTGACATCATATTTCCAATTGTTTACAACAATACCATGGTTAATTTCTGCCCCTAATATCAATCAATTAACATTTGGGATCGTATTAGATGGAATTATTTGGACCCCTGTGTTAAAGATTATTTTTTTTTGCCACAGTATGATTAAAAGGTCTTGTTTCTTTTCAATAGATGTAAAAAAAGTCTAAAAGCAATCTTAAAATGGAAAAAATGTTCTATTAGTTTAAAAACGGTTTAAATGATTGCAATTGAACCTAAATTTATTAATAGACAAGAAATTTGCGGCAAAGTTAACACAAATAGTTAAAAACTTTAGGTGACCGTTACTCGTGTACCAGTGCAAACAAAAGTCTACTTTCTATCCATGCACGGGGTGGCTGCAAATGTGATTTTAAGTGACCCTCTATGCAAGAATGGCAATGCCCGATTCACAAATGTACCCTTAAAGCTTTGTCTGATAAAGTATGAATTAGACATTCAAATTTATAACTTGGAAAACTGTATATTCTTAATTCTTGTTTCTCCACAAAAGTAACTTGCAAATTTTTACTGCAAGAACACATATAAGAATTTTCTGTATTAACCCTAGAAAAACCACAATATTTTTCAAATTATTGATCAGAAAAAGGTTTCAAGGGTTCCGTTGTGACCTTTGCCTGAAGGGTCACTTAAAATTATGCCAACAGTCCCTTTAACCTCGGAATTACCTGGAAAGTTTTGGTGGTGTTTTTATCAACGGTCTGGATTCATTTTTACGCTTAACTGGAGATTTTTCAACAGACATTTGATATTCCTAAAATATTAAAATTGGGCTTATAAAGGACTTATGATTGTGCTATTGAATTGGCTTGGCTTTGAGATTATATCGTCCATTTTGCTAATTCACGTTTCACCTAAACCTTAACGGAATTAATTCTTTGCCACAAACACTGATTTCCTAATCCCAATATCTATGCAACCCAATGTCGTAGACCTTAGATAGTTCAAACTATAAATTATGTTAAATCAAATAATTTAAGTTTGAAATATCCAAGGTTAATGCAATCAGGTTGCATTTGTTTTACAATGTATAAAAAATGTTTACAATTAAAATAGAAGATGAGCGCGAAGTGGCCTAAAAGCCTAGTGTTGATAAATACAAAAATATATTTTACCTGAGGAATCTCTGTGGGAATCTGAGAGATGGCCTCATTAAAACCGTCGGTATCGTCGAAAGATTCAACTAAGATTGGATTCAAATCACAGTCATGAGTTACTATCACAGATGGAATTAATGATCTAGGATTAAGGAGTGGCCTCGAAGGGATGGAGGAGTTAGAGGCTGAGTTTTGAGGCTCTCCGGAGGTTATAGGGTTTGAAGTTGACATTGATAGCCTTGCTATTAGTTTAGATGGAGATGGTAGGAGCATCTCATTCGAATCTCTAAAAAGATGTGATTTTAAAAAATCTAATAAAAAATGAAAAGCTAACATTAATTCATGGTAAATCTGTGACTTACTTCTGGAAAAGATGCAATAATAGGCATAAGCCGCAGGAGAAAAATTAAATTTTTTTTTTGATTAACAAGAATAAAGTTTACTATCTTCCTGCTCTAATTAAAGAATATGGAATCATTTTAGAAATTTAATGGTAAAAATATGTTACCTGGAAACTAAATATTGTCGTATTGGAGATTTATTCCTATTTCCTTGGCTCTAGTAAAACTATGTTACCTGGGCACTGAATATTGTCGTATTGGAGATATATTTCTAATTTGTTTGCTCTAGTAAAACTATGTTACCTGGACACTGAATATTGTCGTATTGGAGATATATTTCTAATTTGTTTGCTCTAGTAAAACTATGTTACCTGGACACTGAATATTGTCGTATTGGAGATATATTTCTAATTTCTTGGCTCTAGTAAAACTATGTTACCTGGGCTTGTCGTATTGGAGATTTGTTCCTATTTCCTTGGCTCGAGTAAAACTATGTTACCTGGGCACTAAATATTTCAAATTTCTTGGCTCTAGTAAAACAATGCTACCTGGGCACTATATATTGTAGTATTGGAGATTTGTTCCTATTTCCTTGGCTCTAATAAAAACAGTATTGTCAGTTAAACAGCAATGTTATCATTTAAGAATGAAGAGACGAATGAGGCATTGCCTTTGATTTCCAACAATTAATAAATAACAAAGAGTATATACAAGAAATACACCTTATGAGCTTTTATAAATGTGGTCTTCCATTCATGAATCTTAAAATGAAGATGCCGGAAAAAATATTAGATATAAATTTGTTCAACTTTATAATCTAATAAACGGAAACGAATTTTAATTTACGTGGCATTCTTAGAGGTACTGTTGTGAATAGGACTTGTCACGTACACTGCTGAAAAGGGCCATTAGGTTTTAAGTCAAAACAACTAAAATGTTTCTTGGAAAACAACGTTTTGATCCATGTTACTTAACATCCCATCAAATTCGACTCCCAGAAGTTAAAAGTTTTGGTCTTATCTAAGGTTTAAGTCATCACATAATTTGTAATTCATTTCTGGATCTTTCCAAAAATTACACATTGTGTCTTTTGATTCTGTATTTTTAAGTCGGACACAGAGTAAAATTCATCGAGAATATCAATGACAGCATATACATTGTTTGAATCATAATTAAGAAATATAGAGCAGTCGTCAGCATACAGAGACAGCAAAACTTCAAGATTTGATACTATGACACCCCTGACATTTTCGCTATTTCTTAATTTAATGCATAATACTTCAATTCACATGATAAAGAGATCTAAAGCTATTAGGTATGTTAAAGGGTAATGATATATTCCCTGCCTGATTTATTGAAGCTCTAAGTATGTTAAAGGGTAATGATATATTCCCTGCCTGATTTATTGAAGCTCTAAGTATGTTTGAGGGAAATGCTATATTCCCTGCCTGATTTAATGAAGCTCTAAGTATGTTGAAGGGTAATAAAATATTCCCTGCAGGTAGAAGTTTATAGCTAGGAGGGTCAACAAGGAATACAATTTATATCTAGGGGGTCAATAAAGTAGCAGTTTATAGCTAGTGAGTCAATCAGGTAACTGTTCATAACTGGGAAGTCAATTAGATATCATTTAATAGCTAGGAGGTAGAAAGTTAACAACTAGTGGTTCAATCTGGTATATAGTTTATAGCTAGAAGATAAATCAGAAATCAGTTCATATTTAGAAGGTCAATCAGATAGATAGTTCATAGCTAAGGTGAATTAGGTGGATAGTTCATTGCTCAGGTAGCAGTTCAACATTAATAGGTCTAATTTGAAAACTCGGCTTTTGGCGAGCACACTTTTACAGTGTAACATGGTATATTTATTCAGCAATATTTTGATTTTTACATGTAGGTGTTATTGGCTTCCGATTCATCTGACATTTTTTTAGGAACACTTTTATGTGTATGGAACTACTTGAGCTTTGTTTTTTTTTAAAGGGTGATTTGGGTCACCCTGGTGTGCAGTGTGCACTCTATAAATACAGAGTCGTGTAAAATAACAGGAAAGGTCCCTTTACTGTAATAAGAATTTAAATATTTTTAAGATTAAACTGAACAATAATGTTTTCCTTTGTCATATTAGAGTCAAGATTCATCAGTTTTTCTCTCTTTTCCTTTTCAACCTAAATAATGGATATTATAATAAATAATCGTAAAAAAGATTTATTTTATTTCAGATAATATTTCTTCTTTATGGTGTTGAAATAAATGAATGGCATCATGGTTTACTATAATTTTTTATTCATGTTGTTAATATTTAAATAGCGACCTCTGGGTATCAAGATTTCTAACTTGTAAATTATACCTTGATTAGAAGACTCTTTACTTTCTCTTTCAATGCAGTTTGGCGAAGAGGAGGTCGTCGTCTAGAAATTTTAATTTATGAAATGTGATAAAGTTTACATTTCAATTTATTGGGAAGTTTTGGGTAAAGTAATTAATTAAGTTATAAGTGTTAAAAGTCTGTTGATTAGTTTTTCTTCGTTAAGTAGTAAGATTAAGCCATAATTATGGGTCAAATTTTACCTTATAGCATCTTGAAGTTCCTTGAATGATCCAAGGATGACGACATTCTTTTTACCACGTGTTACAGCAGTGTACACATGCTGCCATGTTTCATAGGGACTACCAGACAAAGCGTATACAATAGTGTCAGCTTCGCTACCTTGGAAATATGATTATTGATTGTGATTCAATTATTTTTGATAAAATTTAGCAAAATATTCAGAATCTTTTCACCTTGAAATTTATGAATTGACAATGCCCAAGCATGACTCAGCTTGCACTTCTTGCTAAAATATAATTCAGTTTTCCATATTCAAAAGATAACAATAAAAATATGTCTTTTAAAGTAAACCTATGCTAATAGCATTTACTAAATTGTGCTACACAGGATGAAAGGGAATAAGTAAATTTGATCAGAGGCCATAACTTCTTCATCTTGTGCACATCAACGGATAAAATAAATTCCTCTTTGATATTCCGTGGTGATCATAACCCGCAGGGATAACTTTGACTAAGGGATTTCACAGAAAAGATTTAAATTTCTATCAACATGGTTGTACATTTTCTTACAAAAATCTCCCCCCCCTTTAATTTGAAAATCATTTTTCCCCCAGAAATTATGTATATTTGCGAAAATTAGGGAAAATAAATAAATATTTGGATTAAACGTATCTTAAGATAAAATACAATAAAAAAGATTTTTATTTTTGTTCTCTTCTGTATTTATTATAGTTGCTGTGTTTGTATTTTTTATTTTTATTTTTTGCTTATATCTGTTATATTATAGGACTAACTCCTGATGATGCCAAAGTTTTTGGCGAAATATATTGAGAAGAAAATTATATAATTCTAGTGCTAGAGAGTAGGGTTGGGATTTGTTTAAAAACGATCTAAAGTAAAATCTTAAGAGATAAACAACTTTCCCTTGTCAATTTACCTAAGCATATCCTTGTTTGCTCTGACAATATCTCCTGCTAGATCATCAAGTACATAGTACTCAGTAACCATACTCCTCTCCTCTTCCTCCCTTCCTCCTCCTTCCCCTCCTCCTCCTTCACCTCCTCCTCGTTTTCCTTCTTGTAGAGAACCAGCAGAGCTTAGATTGGCTCCAGGGTCGTCTCCTTCAGCCTACATCAATTTTTTTAAAATCTTATTTGTTTGTTTATTTTTAAACGCGGTTGTTTAACATTTTTTGTAAATTATTGATTTTGATGGTTATTATATCGTTGAAACTAACGAGGGTCAACCCAGACCAAATTATATTTTCAATAAAATGTGGACCTACTTTCTTAACTCTTCGAGGTTTGGTCCATCATCAAAACCAAATTTTAAATTAATGAATAAGTGGTTTGTGCGTTTACTTAATTACTAGTTAAAATTATAATTTGAGTAAAACAGTTGTCTAACTATTCCACAGTTTTAGGGCTTACCTTTATGTGTGTACTGTGTAATAGATCTAATAGATCTGAGCTGAAAACTTTATAATGAGATATTCTTAATCCCGATTACTTAATCTAATATCCATTGGACACACTTTTGATTTTCTTCTTAAATCGTTCTTACTTGGATATAGTAGAGAGAAATCAAAAACCGGCTATTTAAAATAGAGAGTCCCTCCCGTTTCTGTATATAACTATAAATGGCGCGCAAAATTTTAATTTATCGGCTTCATATACGCGACTCTGGTTGGTGGAATTTTTTACACTCTTTAGGATAAAAGTACTAGATTGGGTTAGTCTTGATATTAAGAAAAATAGACAATCAAGCTCCAATCTCTATATCCACAATTCCAAAGTTTTCAGCTCTGGTGATCCAAATATCCTCAACATGTTAAAGAGCTTCTACCTGCAATTCTTGTTGTTCCTCTTTTTGTAGTTTGACAGACTTCTTTACAACTGCTCTAATCTTGTACAGGCTACCATTCATTAATCTCTCCTTTCTCTCACGGAGAACTAGAAATAAATGGCATATTACTTGTGTGCATATTTTTAAAATTAATAAAACTCCATTGTTATTTTCATTTTGGTCTTTGAAAAACCACAACATTTAATATCCAACATTAACTGTGGAACAAGTTTTTTAAATGGAAGGGGGAATTGTGGAGGTGCAGCGATCACAAGGAAACTATAGGAAGACGACATTAAAGCAATATTGAAGTGCATTTGATGTTTTTAAAAGCAAATAGCTTTACTAGTAAGTTATTAGCTCACTTAATGGGCCTGTTTACACTGCACGATCGCTGCCTCATGATCATTGGACTATTAAAAGTCAAAACTTGAGTTTAAAAGCCGACTAATTCAGAGTTTTCTGGAGTTTTGACAGTACCTAAATTTGGTTCTTTGTAGATTCCATCGTTTATTTCTTCAAGAATACAAGATTTTATATTATCTTCGTCTTCTGATTTATCCTCAGGCTCATAAACGCTGATAAAAGTTTAATATAGTTAATCAAAGGCATATATGGGGGGAGGGTGAAGTGCCCTGTCCCCCTTTGAAACAGCGTCGGTTGATCCCCCCCCCCCTTGACAAACCTCTAAATACGCCCCTGTTCTTAATGATAAATGAAGTCTCCAAAATAGATTCGGTTAAAAGTCAGCAAACATTTTTGATGTTGGATCTTAAGGGACTGTAAGCGTAATTTCAAGTGACCCAAAATGTAAAGATGGCACGGCCCGATTTACAAAAGTAACCTTAAAACCTCAACCAGTACCGTTGTAAATCTTTGCTTGAAGGGTCACTTGAAATTAGGCTTACTCTAGTGATTAGAGTCTAATCTAGAGGATGGGGGATTTATATTGTATATATGCTTGCGCACATATTTTTTGCGCTGATTTAGAGAAAATAAATGAATTTTTCGGTAAAAAGTAAATAAAAAGAATGAAAAAAGTTGCCTGTTTATGTCTAATTCCCCCCTCCCATCATTAAAAATCATTTCTGAAAAATATTCAACCCTGTTATATCTTTACCTAATGTCGGCGTTTTTTGTGCACATCACTTTATCTCGGATATGAAATTGTTTTTTCCACTTCTAATTCAGAATAACGTTTTATTATTTTTGACAAGAAAAAAACAAGTACTTAAGTTGCTGAAAAAAACAAACAATCAATGCTG
Organism: Eurytemora carolleeae; assembly: GCF_000591075.1. Lineage (NCBI taxonomy): Eukaryota > Metazoa > Arthropoda > Copepoda > Calanoida > Temoridae > Eurytemora > Eurytemora carolleeae. The sequence continues at coordinate 295,303 of NW_019396666.1, read as the reverse complement.
AAGTGACTTATTTCTAGCAGTACTTGTTTCAATATACAGTGTAGTGTACACCGTACAGCCAAAAACAATGCATAAAGACAGTACAGGTACTGGGTCGTGGTCATAATAAATTTATTTTGATTTCCTTTGTCAGCTCGTACATAGTATGTTTGTTGTATACAAAACAACCAAACTGGTTTAAGCTTTCACAATCCCTAGAGTCAGCAAGAAGTCAAATATTATAGGAAAAATTTAATTGACGAGGAAAATTATCTAAAGACTAAAAAAAGTAAAAAATGTCTGGGCATAACCAAACAAAATTAATATATCCAAAGGCTTAAACAGGATCAGTAAAATCTATAGCTTCCAGGGGTTTTCAGGCTCAAAAGGACCAACAGGTGCTGAGCCCCCCCTGGAAAGAAAAAAAACTTTCAGCTCCCCCCTTGGAAAAATTCCTGAGTACGGCCACTTAATATATTGTTAAAGTTAAGAGGGAAGGAAGCTTTTGAAAATAAAGAAATCATCCGGATCCGTAATAATATCCGGATCCACGGATCCGGCTCCAATGGGTAAAATATCAACAAAAACTGTAAAAAAAACCTTTTACTTCCAAAACCCAAATTTGGATCAAAAGTATTGCTTTAAGTCTCCTTTAAACTACTAAGTCCCAGTTCTCAAATGTTTGACTATTCCTGTTGATAAATGATATTATTTGAGATTTTTCATCATCTTTGATATTGAACCTCAGCTGATTATCTCTAAGAAGAGCCCAGTACAGTTCTCTTCTCTCTACTCCCAATCCTTCACGACCCTGGAAATAACTTGGTAGGAGGAGTTGATCTAAATTTTTAGGAGTAATTTCTTCAAGGTATTACTCAAAAAAATATTTTCCAATGAGGCATCCAACAAAATGGCAATTCCACAAGCATTCATTCATTTACATTAGAGAAATTGTCTTGTGGTTTGGGAAAAATTTCACTTGATAAAATATTCAAATGAGAATCAGTAACTTAATTGATGATTCATGAAGTTTAGCGCTTAAAAAATAAACAGGTTTGAAAGCAAGAAAATCACGACTTCGCTACAGATATATGTCTGCAGCAGAAACGCAATTTTAAATTGATATTATACAGTACAAATTATAAAAAACATAGATAAAAGACACGCTCCATTTTAGAAAAAAAAATAATATGATAATCTTATGAGGAAAAAAATGTAATAATGGAAATTCTTAAACGAGATGAACTAATCTTGATGTATTCTTTAACGAAGGCCGCAGGCCTGAGTTAAAGAATGCATCAAGATTATTTCATCGAGTTTAAGAATTCCATTATTACATTTTTATCCTCATAAGATTATTATTATATCTGTTATATATTTGTTTTTAATCTTTGTAAAGAAACAATCTCAAGAACTGACGAGGGTCAACCCAGACCGAAATATATTTTCAATAAATGTGGAACTAACATCTACTTTTTTACTCTACAGAGGTTTGGTCCATCACCATCACTGAATTTTAAATATTATATCATATTTGTGAGGTTCCATGGGCACATACCCAAGAAATTATATTAAAAAATAATTTTGGTGAAATCTGACTAGTTCAAGTTGGAACAGTTCACATTATGAAAGGTTGCAAATAAGTTTTATGCTCTTGTTCTGACTAACACTGTTTTTTTATTTTTCTAATGTTAAAATGTAAAAAAAAACCTTTTAGAAGTAAAAATTGGTTCTTAATTTGAAATTAATGCATGTGGTGTGTTTGTTTCCTTAGTTTAGTTTGTTTGTTTACCAAATTCTAATGATTTTGCTCGTTTTTTAAGTTACTACATTTAGATACAGCATGTTTAATTTGCCCTGAGTTTTTTTAGATGGAGAGAAGGTATAGTAGTGGATTGTCTTAATCTACTGAACAATATCGTGTCTTCATTTATAGAAGAAATCATTTTCTGGATATTAGATCCTAAATCTTCCAAAAAGATGAGATAAAGAATCAGTTCGACATAAACTGATGAAGATCTTTGTCTTTTATTTATAAAGCAAGATTTTCTGGTTTGTTTTCATTGTTATGGAGTGCTAAGACTCCATTAAAAGTGTGACACTAACATTTCAATGATAAGTTTTTATACTTTTTTTGGTTTTGATTGTGGTTTCACTTCATCATTTCGAACTATGCGAGATATGGTGACTCGGACTGAAAAGCTCTGACCATACTATCTCAAGTATGCAGAGATTTGCAAAATCTCACCAAACTTGGTTTGAAAGGAGGATGAACTAAAAAAAAAATAATAAGTAGGCAGTGGGCAGTAAGCTTTGAGACTCGGCAGTTTGATGAAAGTGTCTAATGTAAGGCTAAAGGCATCGTCCATATTTTTGGAAATGGGCAGAAAATGTTAATTTCCACTCTTCTGTCAGGACTAGTGTTGAGATTCAAATTGATATTTCTGAATTAAGGTATATCAATACTTCAAAAAACGAAAAAGGTAAGTGAGCATGAAAAGGTAAGTGAGCATGTTTTACAAAAGTAAAAAAGGTAAGTTTGCATGTTTTGATATAAAAGAAAAAGGTAAGTAAGCATGTTGTTTTTAAGTTAAAAAAGGTAAGTTTGCATGTATTAATGTAAAAGAAAAAGGTGAGTTTGCCCTGTGCATGCTGTCAGTACAAAATAATTAAGTTAATATCAATATTGATCTATACTGAAAAGATCAATATAAGGAGCGTGTAAGAATGAATATTCTTCAACTAGTGTAAGAATTTCCATTCTTTAATGCTTGGAGCGTGTAAGAATATACATTCTTTCACGCTCTGACCGTGTAATAATTTCTATTCTTATACAGTCTGAGCGTTAAAGAAAGAAAATTCTACACCTACAGTGTAAGAATAAGCATTCTTAAACGCAAGGAAGCGAACAATATTAAAATTGTTCCTCCTGAACCGTGTAATAATCGGAATTCTTACACGATAGGTTTACTACTATGGAACCGAACAGATATGATATAATACAAATTATTATTGATTGGAAAAAAATATTAAAAATTCTTACCCGCCTCGGTACTACAGTATCTAATGGTTTAGTTGTTGAAGGATCTAGTTTAAAAGCTCCTTTTCTAATCAATGGTGGAAGTTTGTACAAATTAGAAGATCCAGGGATGATTAACGAAAAGCCTGCTTCCTTATCAAACTCTGGAATCTTCTGCTCCGAAACAGGGGTGTTTACTTATACAAAAAAAATTAAATTGGACATCAAAGGGAAGGTTTTTTCATTCATTTTTTACTTTTTACCCGAAACTTTATCAATTTTCCATTAAGAATTTTTTTTCACTTCAGCGGATAAAACCTTAAAACATACCTAAATAAAAAATGATATTCCACAGGGGGTGAAGGGGAGGAATTATTTTTCAAGAAAATATACACCCCTGCTCTGAAATCTTGGTTGCATTGTTGAATATTAGGTTTCCCTCTGATCTGTGGTTGGTTTTTAATTCTACAACCATTCCTAATAATATAGGTATATCTTAAACTAGATAAAAGCGAATAAAAGGGCTGTCAACTTTATTTACAACGGTAATTTAAACCATTTATTTGAATAACAATGAGGAAGATATCCTTGTTTTTCCATCTTTGTTTATTAAAAATCTACCTAATCTCTCGAATGCATTTAAGAGTAACTTTCAAAGAAACCAAGATTGAACTTTATCATTGAGATTTCAGAGAGCAAAAAAAATTTTTGTTTGCTGAGATAGTGGTTTAAAGGTTAATGTTGTGAATCAGGAATGGAACTCTTTTCAGTGATGTCACTTGAAATCAAATTAAAAGAAAAGCAAATGTATTTCGAATTGTTTTTTCTAAAGATCTTATACTATGTCAAATTTTGATCCTCGCAAACGTTATATGCAAAAACATGTTGTAACAATAATTTTTGCATATTTATTTTGTTAGGTGAAAGATATTGCTAGGTTTTATAAGAGCAAACTTTTACAAAAGTCAGTTTTGAAATCTATCAAGTTTTATAAATTTTTTTCTAAAAAACGATGACAAACGATTAACAACAATACCCCTAAATATTTCCGATCTCTGTTTTATAATAACCCTATATATTTGTGTTCCGAGATAAAAAGTCTTTGTAGATTTATGTTTATTGATATTTAGTCACTAAATCTGCAGATGACCAGCGGGCGAACATAACAGGTTGAAAGTTTACCTTTCTGTTTGAGAGCTGCATGAAGATCAGCCATAAAATTTCCAGGATCTACAGAGGGCAGCTGAAGATGATCACCTGACAATAGAAAATTGAGATAAAATCATCACTGAAGGTTTAACTTAAAGGAACTGTTGACGTGATTTCGAATTACCCTTCAAACAAGTATGTTCGATTTAATAAGGTAGTAATAAAAGCTTTGTCTGATCAAGAATGAATGAGATATCCATCGTTTTCTATTTACTAATTACATATTTTCTCTTTATGATGGAATTGGGGAAAGAAAAAAAGTGTTAAAAAAGGAAGAAAAATATAGCCAGCCATGTGTAACCATAAAATAATCTTCGAAACTATTCCCTACCCCTGTGAGGCCAATGACATTAAAAATCATATATAAACTCCTGTACCTAAGAGTACAATTTTCTGAAGCATGCTTCCACTCCTCAGGTATTTGATCAACCAATGGAAGAGTTCCAGGGAGACCATAGAACACTCATCCACCGCAACTATTCTAGTTTCAGCAAATTTCCATACACCCAACATATCCCCACTCTTATAGATCTTCCAACTAGCTAGAACCTGGATAATCAATCAATAAATAAGTCAATCTATCAATCAAATCAATCACTCAATCAATCAACAGATCAATTAATTATTAGATCAATTCAGCAATAGATATATCTATTGGTAGATCGATATATTAATATTAAAAATACCAAAATAATAATTCATTAAATATATTTAAAACCTGATGAATAGTGAATGCCTTTTTCCCAACTCTCTTTTTAATAACACTCGCAGCTTTACCGGTAGGTGCACAGTAGAGGATAGGGCCGTTACTAGTCGTCTTTTCTACCGCCTGGAAAACATTCAACATTTTGACCAATAATTCTTTTCATATTACTCACGCTCTCATTTTTAAATGAACTTTCTGAAGAAACAGGGTTACTCACAAAGTTGAGTCTTTTATTACGACCAAAAAACTGGAAAATAGACTTTCAATTAAGTAAAAAAAATTTTAAAGTGAAAAGTTTCATTCTTTGCGGGTAACCCTGTACATATGAAAATGAAACCACTACACAATGTTGAACCTTTTTATTCATTAATTGGTGAATTTTCAAATTCGAAAAAAAAACAAAATAGGGAAGAATGTAAATGATGAAAAATCACACATTTCCATTGAAAGATTTTAAAGAACAGGGTTAAATCAAAACCATAGTTCTGAATTTCATTGCTTAGGATCAGGATCCATTGCAGATCCGCAAAAACATATGCTTAGGATCAGGATCCGCAAAAACATATGCTTAGGATCAGGATCCGCAAAAACATATGCTTAGGATCAGGATCCGCAAAAACATATGCTTAGGATCAGGATCCGCAAATATATATGCGGAATAAAAGGGCCAAAATATCAACCAAAAACTTCCACAAAAAAAAATTTTAGCTCACAAACCCAAATATCAACTTAAAAAAAAAGAGATATTATAAAAATGTACTTATCTTTAAATGACAGTTTTGGCATAAAATGAAGCGAAAAAAACAGAAAAAAAAGATTATCCAACCTTGGAAATGGAGTTTTCAGTATCTTTAAAAACATCTGGATTATGTTTTCTCCACATCACAGCCGCGCTATCAGCATCCTCCTCATCAGATGTGATTACATCTGTCTGGTTATCCGTACTGTTATCATTTGTGAGAACGCTGCTGTTAAGATCATCTGTGAGCAGAGAAGCATCTTCACAGAGCATCATTTTCTCTGCAGCTGAGAGAACTGCAGAAACTACTTCAGTTTTACCAGTACCTCCTCTACCACTGATTAGGGTTATTGGCTTACTCCGGATACACCTAATAATACAGGGTGGAACACATCATAATGGATCATGCAGAGCTTTGAATTGTGATTTTCAGACTAAATGATCTGTAAGGTTGTGTTGTATACAATGTAAACGATCTGTAAGGTTGTGTTGTATACAATGTAAACGATCTGTAAGGTTGTGTAATGTGTATACAATGTAAAGAACAACAATGAAAGTGCGCACTGCAATATATGAAAATGAAAATATCAGAAGTGATAATGAATGAATGAATAGTGAAGAATAATGTTTTTTTTTAAATTGACAAGCAATTCTTTTATTATTTTGTAAGTATTTTAACGTTAGAGCTTAAAGATAGTCCAATTCCATTATGATATGGAACGCTCTTTGTAAACATTTACATGGGTAAAAACATAATAAAATTAACTATTAACAATCCTACAGAAGTCGAACAAATAATCAAATAAAAAATCAGTATTGAGAAAACCTGCTCTTTTTTCCCTCAATTTTATTCTAAGAGGTTTTTAAGTCTGCTTTGTTTTAAAAAATTCTACAGGCTAGAATTCCTTGCAAAAAAACTGACAGGGATCTAAAAAAAATGGAGATCTTGGGATTTCGTAAAAAATCTGTTTACATGACACAGTACCCTAATCTACTACAGGAACTACAGTCCATCTACCTAGCAGCTCACATATACTTGCATCCTGCGGCGATCTGGGTTGCCCAAGCTGGAGCTTCTTTCAGATCTCGTCTCTAATAATCTTAAAATCTTATCTACTTGTATCTTGGCATTTACTGAGATTAATCTACTACAGTCCACATACCTAGCAGCTCACATCTACTTGTATCCTGGCATTTACTGAGATTAATCTACTACAGTCCACATACCTAGCAGCTCACATCTACTTGTATCCTGGCATTTACTGAGATTAATCTACTACAGCCAACATACCCAGCAGCTCTCATCTGATCTTCATCTTCTTGTATCCTTTTAAACTGAGGTTCCTCGAGATCCACAGGAAGCTCCCAATCAGGCTCCCTGAGATTAATTACTAATCTTATTTTGTTAAAGGAATTGTTCACCTATTTGAAATACATATTTCTAATATTCCTAACGAAATGGGTAATTACAATGTAATGTTACGTACTTCGCCTAAGGCATTTCTCCAAGCGGCAACTTCTCCAGTCTTCCCTAGTTGCAGCGCTCGCCCTCATTGCAGCCTGCAGCGCCAAAAAATTCTTAACAAACTTTTAGGAAGTTGCCGCTGGGAAAATTGTCACTTGGGAAGTCGCTCTTGGTAAGATGCCTTTGAGAAAATACCTAACACCATAATTACTGACTTAAGTATATCCTGCAAATGAGAACAGATTCCCTCCTCAGCTCTCCAGAATCTCATGAGATGAAACCTCTCCTCAGCTCCTTTAATCTCCTGCATCAGGACGTCGTGCTCCTATGATTAATTAATTTTGAAAAAGTCCTTATCTGTCCGTAGCCAATAAGTCACTCGACCTGTCAGACACTCCCTCTAAATACTGGGATGTAAGCCTCAAAGGGAGGGAGCCTATTTGGACCACACACTTTATGGTTTGTATGATCATGGCCGCACACTGTACAAATGGAATGGTCCATCTGCACTGCAAAACACAAATAATTATCATAGAAGAAAAAATAATAATATAAAAATAATGATGATAATCATAATAATGACCTTTATATTTTTGGTCTGTTTTTCAGGACCTATAAATAAGGGAATATATATTTGTATAGGACCTTGAGATAGTTCAGGAAAGATTTTGATTTTTTTAAATTCTGTTTTATTTTTATCTTCTAAATGTAACGTAACATATAACCATTTTTCTTCGAATTTTTAAATAATATTGAATTAGAATTTCGCCGATTTTTTGTTTCCATCTTGTGGATTTCCAAAATTCTTGAAAAAAAATAAAAAGTTGCATTTGATGTTTATTAGTGTCTGTCTAAGATAGGTTCTGTTCTGTAGTATGTTAAAAAAAAATTGATAGAAGAAAAAAGTTTCAAAACAATCCAGATTAAAAATGTTAAATATCGGTGGTCGGATTCCATGAATGAAGAGAAGTTGATAAACTACATATCGAATGTTGTAATACTTCCCTAGTTTAACTATTCTTCCCTTTTTCATTAAATACGACCCATGAACAGTCTCAAATATTGTCTTACCAGTAAAAACAAGAGAGCATCATAAGAATTCCTAGGCATCTCCTCAAGATCTTCTTCTTTTTTAGCAAGTCTGAAATAACTTTTATAAAAATACTTAAGATAGGTATATATTTCATCTAGCACATACATTACTATACCCGGAATAAAATAGTTGTATTCAATATAAAAATATATAATATATATATATTAGGGTGACCCAAATCCTTCAAAAAAAACAAATTTTAGCACACAAGCTCAAGTAGTTCCATACACATATAAGTGTTCCTAAAAAAATGTCAGATGAATAGTAAGCCAATAACAGCCATATGTAAAAATCAAAATATTACTAAATAAATATACCATGTTACACTTTAAAAGTGTGCTTGCCAAAACCGAGTTTTCAAAATAGACCTTTTTGCATTGAACTGCTACCTGAGCAATGAACTATCCACCTAATTTACCTTAGCTATGAACTATCTATCTGATTGACCCCTTTGCTATAAACTATCTACCTGATTGACCACTTAGCAATGAACTGCTTCCTATTTGATCTCGATGAGCTACCTTGATTTATCTCCTAGCTATAAACGGCTTTGTTAATACATCTCATTTTCAGGACCAATCCCTGTACGTGCTATTGGTGGTTTGTGAGCATAGGAAAGTATGCCGTAATTAGAACTGAAATTTCTAAAGCCTAATTACCTAAAACCATTACTTTTTGACTGTTATGATTTTTTGTGAAAAATTGAAATCAACTATTATTGTTAAACTAATAAATGTAGTTTAGTTCAGTTTTAAAATCGCCTTGTAGCGGTAACACTCAATTTTTACATGAAGCTGATCCCATTAAGATAAAGGCACAATTTTTGGGGAAGTGATCTACATATCCCCTGTAACCATTAAAGACTGTATTCATGTTCAAATTCAAGAAAAAAGTAAAAAAAATTTAGCCTAAGACACCCCTGTCAGCCCATTCGGTTCAGCCGTTTGGACAGCTATAGACAACATATATATGAGTCAAAGATAAAAGTGTGATTTGCGGCGCCTGGCGCAAAATTGTACCTTTTTTTGTGCAACTCTCCTGTATGGTATTTTTTCAATATTTTTTGAAATTTTTTTTGGTACTTCAATGGCCCAGTAAAAAATCCGCGAACCTTTTTTTCTCTCAAAATCAAGAGTACAGAAAAACAAAAATGTCTAAATAAATTTTGTCTATCGAAATCTAAAATTTTAAAAAGATTGATCACAGAATCTCAAAAAATTTGAAAAATTGTAGTTAGAAAATTCGCAATTTTCACTTCTGGTCTAAATTTTACGGAAAAATTGTTTTTTAATGGTTGTTAAGGTTTCAACTGACCATAGTATATTTATTTAATACTTTAGAAAATGCTAAGAAGAAAGGAACAAGAGAATTTAAGTAACTTTTCCTTAAAAATTAGACTAGAACTAAAATTGCGAATTTCCTTATTACATTTATGCGTTTTTTTGGTAATTCTTTGATTCAATCTTTAAAAATTTTTAGATTTTGAAAGAAATAATTTATATAGACATTTTTGCTTTTCTGAAAATTTGATTTTGAGAGAAAAAAGGCTCGGGGATTTTCTTTTGGCTCATTGGAGTACCAAAAAAAATTACAAATTTTCAAAAAATATTGAAAAAAACACCATATAGGAGAGATGCACAAAAAACGTACAATATTGCACCAGGCGCCGCAAATCACACTTTTTTTCCCTCACCCTGTATATAAAATCTCTTGTTTTACTTTACAGAGTTAAAATGATTAAATATTTTTGCATAGATTTTTCTGCACTAAAAAAAGATCTAATTAAATGAAATAATTGTAAATCTATTTTACCTTCTTCTAGATTTTAAATAGCTTTCAAACCAGAAATTCATATTCCCCTGGAGAACAAAGGTGTGCCCACGGTTCCGGCATTCTGTCTTGATGGCATCATACAGCAGTAGACTGGACTTATGGATATCTTCGAGCCCATCGAAGAACCAAGCAGTCTTCATAGCGAAGTAAGGGGCTTCAAGACCTTCAGAAAAAATCTTACATTGTAAAAATATCCCTTATAGAAATAAGAAATTATTATTATTATTATTATACAACCTACCATTTGATAAAATAGAAGTAATAAAGCAGTTTCTAAATATTATGTGTGTTTGCGTCAGGTTGTGTGTGTGTGTGTAATGTGCGTGTATGTATGTTAGTTGTTACCTATTTAGCTGGCCATACCCGTAACAATTAAAGAGATGTAACTTAAATTTCAATTTTTACATTTCTCTCTAAGGTAATAATTACCTCAGATTAACAGTTTAGGCACAAAAGGTCGTCTTTTCCTGAGTATCAAATTTTAAAATAACACCTGCTACTTCTCATTGGATGTTATATTGGCTTAAAGTTATTTGTGACTTATATCATTTAAATTTCAAGTCACCCTCCATGCAAATATGGCAATGCCGGATAAACAACAGTACCCTTACAATGATTGTCTGATAAAGTAATAATTATACAATGATTATACTCCTGAAATCAGATAACTTCAATTGTTGTTTCGCGGCAAAAGTGACTTGCTCATTTCTACTGCAGGGAAAAAGTATAGTAAATACAGATTTAAACACTTTTAAACCTAGACAAATTACAATATCCTCCACATTGTTCATCAGGTAAAGTTTTCAAGAGTACTGTCGTGAACCGTACTACAGTACCAGTTTTTCATGGAGGGTCACTTAATATTATGCTTACAGTCCCTTTAAATCCTACCTGAAAAGTTAGTTTCACTGTACATAATATCTGAAAACCCCATTTTCCATGGAGCCTCCTGAGTTATCTCTTCAAGTTTATCCAGCAGAGCTTTCTTCTTCCGAACCATCTCCAGTGAATCATCTGAAATATTCTGGAGTTTAAAGGGACTGTAGACGTAAATTCAAGTGAGTGTAACCTTCTTTTAAAAGATGTCCTGTTGTAGCGGAGTCTATATATATATTTCCTAGTCAAGAATAAAATCCACCAACAAGATGTTATACTACCCGCAAGTAAGTAGTTTCGGAGTGGAGAACATATACTCTCAAAAAATATGTGATTTTGCGTTCTCTGGTGAATAAACATACTTCTAAAGTGGTGTCCCAGGCAGCAAATGGACCATTTACAATTGTACCATCAAGGATTACTTAGATATCCTTATTTTATAGCTAAAATTTTATTACCAGCTTTTTCAGGCATAACCCACTGAATATTAAAAAACAAATGCGCATTTTCTTCAAGAACAATTTGTGAAGTTCTTTTTTAGGGATATATATCTTGATAAATCAAATTAACCCTAATAATTTTCCTACCTTCAGATGGTAAGATAGAAATAATTTTCTTATTAAAGAGTATTGGTGCAGCTCTGAAGAAAAAGGGTTGATTTGTTGCTAGTAACCAAACCTTACCAGCCACTGCAGAACAAAACAAATAATTTAAAATAAGAATATTGAAATGTTTCTTAATCATTCACATTCAAACATATTACCCATTTCTGACCATAAATGACATAAAGAAATTGAATATGCAAGAGACACCAATGTGGACCCCCAGACCGTGGGAAGCACCATCCCCCACCCGTTCTAATGCCGGACCTTTAACCCCCTACTATCTTTTCCAAGCCGGGAGAGTCAATGAGATACTTCTGGTGGTTGGCAAACCAAATAAGTCCATAGGATGGTTGGTATCTGACAACCGTTAAGGTGCCAAGAACATTGCACTCAAAATAGGAACCTTATTTAGTCATGAATGTATATTGTATATCTTTCAAAATTCTGAGTGACCGCAAAGCTGAAAAACTATTTGTTTTCCTGAAGAAGATATAAGCTGACGGAAAAGTTGAGCTGCAGCGGAATTATAAGATTCAAACTTATCCAGCAGTTCAGAAAGATTGCCAAGTCTGAAAAAAATACAAAAAATAATTATCATATAAATATCTAGATTTAAGATTAGAAAACCATGGGAACATTTAGTGAACTAATGAACGTTCACTCATTCAACCTAAAAAGAAGTAATAAAGTTTTTCGGACCATCTTCAGCAAGCCATAAATAATTAATGTGTCAACATTTTCGGATTCTCTACAGCAAGCTATAAATCATAAATTTGTCAACATTTTTGGACCCATTTCAGCAAGCCATAAATCATTTATGTGTCAACGTTTTCGGACCCCGCTTCTGTAAGCCATGAATCATTAGTTTGTCACCATTTTCGGTCCCTTTTCAGCAAGCCATTAATCATTAATTTGTCAACATTTAAAACTCTCTTCAGCAAGCCATAAATCATTAATTTGTCACCATTTTCGGACCCTCTTCAGCAAGCCATAAATCATTAATTTGTCACCATTTCTAGACACTCTTCAGCAAGCCATAAATCATTGATTTGTCACCATTTTCGGACCCTCTTCAGCAAGCCATAACTCATTAATTTGTCAACATTTTCGGACTCTCTTCAGCAAGCTATTAATCATTAATTTGTCACCATTTTCGGACTCTCTTCAGCAAGCTCTAAATCATTAATTTGTCAACATTTTCGGACTCTCTTCAGCAAGCTATAAATCATTAATTTGTCAACATTTTCGGACCCTCTTCAGTAAGTCATAAATCATTAATGGGTCAACATTTTATTTTTCGGACTATCTTCAGCAAGATATAAATCATTAATTTGTTTCCATTTTCGGTCCCTCTCCAGCAAGCCATAACTAATTTATGTGTCAACTTTTTTCATGTTTTTCTACTAAATATTAATTTTAAGTTCTCACCCAAAAAGGTATTAAACGAATTTTTAGAACTTTTTTATGTAAAATAAATCCTCTCGGAAATACCGGCACAATTTAAATCATTTTAGATTATTCAACACGGCACAATTTAAATCATTTTAGATTATTCAACACGGCACAATTAAATCATTTTATATTATTAAATACAGCACAATTTAAATCATTTTAGATTATACAGCACGGCACAATTTAAATCAATTTAGATTATACACTATACAGCACGGCACAATTTAAATCATTTTAGATTATACAGCACGGCACAATTTAAATCAATTTAGATTATTCACTATACAGCACGGCACAATTTAAATCAATTAAGATTATACACTATACAGCACGGCATAATTTAAATCATTTTAGATTATTCAACATGGCACAATTTATTAAATCATTTTAGATTATACAGCACGGCACATTTTTAATTTTTGTTTATAAAAGGTTGATGGAGATATTCATTATTCATATTTTGCTAGCTAAAAATTGAGTTTTGGTAGACTCAGGTTGTATCACCTGACTTCAGCTGGATTCTCGTATACAAGATCTCTAAGGAAAACCCCAAATTCATCCTTACAACTTCCAAACCCTGCCACAAGACCGTCGTCTGTATCCTTAAACAAACAAACCGTGGGACCCACACAACTGTGGAATTAGACGATGACATTAATAAACATTAATGTATGTATTTAAAGCAAATAGTTTTACTAGCAGCTAAAAAATCAATTATTGAGTGAAATGGGTCTGTGTACACTGCACAATTGCGCGTCATGTTCATGTGAATATTTAAAATCATCAGCCGTATTTTTAAGGGAACCACTGTATTTATGTCTTTTCCACATTGTTGAGATTATTTCCCTTCCAAATCGAAAAGGTTGTAAGCTATGTTTTTTTTTTGTATGCTTCTCTTATAAGTTGAGATTTTAATATAGGTTTAAAAGTTACATTTATTACTATTAGATAAAATATTTACATTTATACTAAGAGTTAATAAGAGTTGAATGTTGAGCCAATTTTTTCATGATTTTCTCTCAAAAAATACTTGTTTCGAATTTGACAAAATGTCGTTTATTTTTGGTGGATTTATTCCTTGCACTATGAGGACAAAGACAAAGTCTAGTGTTAAACCTACCTTGTCCTTTAAAGAGTTGATAAACTGAATACATATACCCATACCAAGGTCTCCCTAATTCAGTCATTCATAATTTAGATTTATATATAACTAATAATTAATTGGTTAATTGATTAACTGAATGACTGATTAATTAATTAATTGATTATTTTATTTCTTGTACATCAGTAAATAATATTTTATTGAATAATCGACAAGTTGATTGTCGACTGCTATTTATGAACGGAATGTAATGTTTATAATTGATCAATTGTTTATCGATTGATCAATTTATTTTTCGCTCGTTAATTGATTGAAATTTTGTAAGTAAAAACTATATGAATTTTCAATGAAGGAATGAAACATAATTGAATGCATGAATAAAAGAATGAAACATTAATGAATGCATGAATAAAAGAATGAAACATTAATGAATGTATGAATAAAAGATTGAAACATTAACGAATGCATGAATAAAAGTATGAAACATTACTGAATGCATGAATAAAAGAATGAAACATTACTGAATGCATGAATAAAAGAATGAAACATTAATGAATGTATGAATAAAAGAATAAAACATTAATGAATGCATGAATAAAAGAATGAAACATTAATGAATGCATGAATAAAAGAATGAAACATTACTGAATGTATGAATAAAAGAATGAAACATTAATGAATGTATGAATAAAAGAATGAAACATTAATGAATGCATGAATAAAAGAATGAAACATTAATGAATGTATGAATGAAAGAATGAAACATAGGTGAATGCATGAAAGAATGATACATAAATGAGTGCATGAATAAAAGAATGAAACATAAATGAATGCATGAATAAAAGATTGAAACATAAATGAATGCATGAATAAAAGAATGAAACATAAAAAGGATGAATTAACGAAAGAATAAATGAAAGGATGAATAATTAAATTGATGAATGAATCCCTGAGTCTGGTTAAGATGATATTGAATAACGCTGAAAGTTCCATTATGCAGCTGATTAATCTCCGATAAGTACTTCAGAAAACAAAATATATTTGTTTAAATTCCAGTTTTTGTTTTCACTAAATTCAACGGGTTACTTTATACCTTAATCAATAATATGGAAGATATCTTTGCTTTTCTAGCTTGAAAAGGGTTCAATTCAGACCATTTAATATGCTATCTGTAGCTGAAATACGCATTCAAGTTTATATGAATTAAGGGGAACCGTTGTGAATTTGAGATACCATCTAATCAAGGGTTTCCTTAATAATTGCAAAAACAGTCCATTTAATTTTTTTTCTAAAAGTTTTCTAAAAAATCTGAGCCAAAGAAACGTTAGATTCTATTTTTCTTAACAACAATTGTGTTGATAAAATTGGTGAAATACTTTAAAACTGCATTTTAGCAAAACATATTTCCCTTCGTAACTTTACACTTCAGCTGTATGGTAGCCTAGAAAAATAAATAATTAAAAAAATTATCTTGAAAGAGGTTTCTGTTAAGATTTTCGGTTTTATATTTAGAGTAATTAATTACTCTTTTATTTCTTAAATTAGGTGATGTTCATTTGTATAGTTTCGTAAAAAACATCACTCCCCTAAAACTTTATCATTGATGTCTCCAAAATATAACGACATATTTGTCTTGGCTCTAAATTATGAAATTGGAGTTGAAGAATTTTTTTTGATCGGTTAAAACGAAGCTTTAGAAGTCTCATTTTTAATAATTTGTAATCCTGAAAGCTTTAAACTTCTTAGAAAACAACACATTTAAACCCCTGTTTGAACACAACGAGAATATTTAAATTAGTTTAGTTTAAAATCTCTCAATATCCTGACCTGAAGCCAAGGCCAAGTCCAAGGAAGACGACATTTAACTGACACTGTTTCCACTAAATAAAGCAGAAAATACAAGAAAGGTCAACTTATTATTTGGTCCACAAGAAGTGTTAATTTGTATAAAATTTAGTGATTCCCTACTCTACTTCTCACCCCTCCAGCTGTTATCATTCTCCCCTGACTCTGTACTGCACCTGGTTTGTCTAGGTTGAGAATCCTCATAGTTACTTGACGTAGTTCAGGAGTTACAGATTTTAGTCCACTCACACTAAAAACAAACAAATACAATAAGAATAATAAAGATATTAAGACCCATAAAAGACCACTGTCAGTTTAGAAACCCTCCCCCCTCGTTTCAAGACAACCACCTCAACAATTCCCTGGGAAATGTTGACAAAAGAATGGCAGCAGAATAGAAAGTATGGAAAACCTGACCCCCCCAAATGAATACATAAAAGAAAGAGTACCTAAATTTCAAAGAGAAGGATGAAAAGAAGGGAATAAGAATAGATTAGTTGAATATTTTTAAAGAATTACGGGGGGAGGGGTATTGATTTTTGAAGATCTGAGCGGAAAAATGGAAAAAAGGACAGTCAGGTCTTTTATTCTATTTCGTATTTTTAACCTAATAGTTTATTTATTTTCTCCTAACAAGATTTGTTCCCCAATGAACTTCTAAAAAAATGTTATGCGTAAACGTAACTATACTTCTGGGGGAAATTATCTTCAAAAGAGGGGGGGGGAGGGGAGAAAATATACACCCCTGTAGAAGGATGAAGAAGACTAAATTAATGGATGAATAAAAATGAACCTGAATTCAAAATCCTCTTCTTCCAATTCTTCTTCGTCACTATCAAGCTCATCCTTGTCCAGTCTCCTGGAATCAATCACATTAGATCTAGTTCAATTACATTAGATCAATTACATTAGATATGTCACTTATATTAGATTTATCAATCACATTATATTTAGATCTATTAAATTAGATATATCAATTAAATTGGATATATCAATTAAATTAGATTTATCAATCACATTATATTTAGATCTATTAAATTAGATATATCAATTAAATTGGATATATCAATTAAATTATATATATCAATTAAATTAGTTATATTATTTGAATTAGATGGATCAATTTCGTTGGATAGATCAATTACATTAGATGGATTAATCAGATTAGATAGATCAATCAGATGATATTGATCAATCACATTAAATTGATCAATCAGATTAGATAAATTAATAAGATTATATAGATCAATAAGGTAAGAAAGATAAATCAAATTTAAATGATCAAACAGATTAATCACATTAAATTAATCAATCAGATTAGATTGATCAATTACATTAGATAGAACAATTATGTCAAATAGGCCAATTATATTAGATAGATCAATTACATTAAATAGATCAATTACATTAGACAGATTAATTTTTGCTGTGTAAACTGTACAGCCTGAATTTGAGTAGCACACTCGATCCTCCACAAGGTTGTTCAAACTCACGAAGCTGACTTTGTCAATTTTCTGCAGGATTATACTCCTGATATTAATTAGTAGAATTTAGAATTTTCTTAATCTGCTGCATCATTCATGTATCCTGCAGTATTTTTGGAGAAAAAATTCAAGAGATCTTCATAGCCTATAACTGCATTCAGTTAGGTTCAAGATGATCTAGGAGCACCCCCCAGGACAAGAACTCCCATGTCAAAATGCTGATCCCTCTCGGAAAGTTTTGATTAAGATTCTACCGTGAAGGCCGTTTCTAATTAAGTTAAGCAAAAAGCCGTATTGGTGTATAATGTACTGCCAGAATGGTTCATGGCTCTTTTTATTTGTTCTTACTCTATTTGAGTATCACCCTCTTGTTTAAGTATATTATGGTCTGACTAAGCATTACAGCTTTCTCAGCGTCAATACAGAAATAACAAGTAAAGTTTGAGAGAGAGGTCTTACACAGACCAGTGTCTATATAGGATCAACTAAGATCACTCAGATTAAGATCGATCAATCACATTAAATAGATCAATCACATTAGATTTATCGATCACATTAGATTGATAAATCTGCAGGAATTAGTTTGATTAATGACACACACACACACACACACCAGCACACACCCACACACGCACACCCCATTTGATATTTTTTAACAGGAACTGATCAGAACTATTTCAAGGTCAAGCGCCGACTCGAAACCATGCTAGATGGCCGAGTGCCGCGGCTAGGGGCCAAGCGCTGCAGCTAAGGCACGAACAAAACTAAAGAAAACCCCAACCTGCTTTCCACAAACGAAACAATAAGCTTCGGTCTGTCAGACATTTTCGTACCTAAAATAAAATGACATCTGATTCAGTTCTATATTTTTCAATTTGCATTTGCAAATGGATGTGTCTGCTCGAAAACATGGTCAAAGCTATCGAAAAAAAATTATATTACTGTTTATTGTTTTACTATTCTAGGTCAGGTTAGGTTAAGACTATTTCTGGGCCGAGCGCTGCGGCTAGGACAGGATAGGGGGCCAAGCGCCGCGGCATAGGACAGGCTGACCTAAAATTTTTAAAATCCCTAGTGAAGTTTTCTAATTTATTCCAAGTGTAGTTTTCTACTTTATTCAATTTTTGTCATCCCGCACTGTGTGTGTGGTCTGCAAGTAACCCTAGATAACTGTAAACTGAACTGATAGCGTTGTGAAATAAAATTTTATTTTTAATCCGTTTGTTTGAATTGTACGGATTTCGCAGAATACATCCGAGAATGTGTAACGCTACCACTGTTTTATTGGATAAAACTGCGGCAAATGCGCGAGCTTGTCTGATTATAAACACTCTTTCCAAATTAATCGACTAGTTTGTAGAGACAGTTATTTGAATGTGTATCTTTCGACCTACGCACATCAGCTATACTACACTTCCGACCTAGGCGCACGTTATTTTACAGCTGCTAGTTGGAATTGTGGCCGCAGTGCCCGGCCCCCTAGAAGCGATGCTCGAGGCCTATAGCCTGTCCAAGATGTAGCTCTCTTGAGGGAGACTGTTTAGGTCGTTTAGGGGAGGTTCAGAAGTCCTCTGGGGACGCGCACTGCCGTAAATAGGTTAAGTGAGGTTCGGAAGCAGTGCATGGGAGGTTGCCTTCCCTCCCTCCTGTCGTAGGTCTAATATTGCAATAGGTCGGGAAGTTAGTATGGTCAGAAGTTAAATAGGGAGGTTATAGCGGTTAATTTCCTAGAGAACGATTTTTGGGTCTGTCCTAGTATACGATTTTTGGACCCCCCCCCTGAATGAATGCACAAACAATTAAGATGGGAATGAATGCACAAACAATTAAGATGGGAATGAATGTACAAACAATTAAGATGGGAATGAATGCACAAACAATTAAGATGGGAATGAATGCACTAATTTTTCCCTTCTATAGATCTGTTGAATCTGCAAAAGTTAAACTGTAATCAAACATTGCGGAAAAAACTTTCTCTCAAACATTTTAGTGACAACCAAATTAATTATAATTAAAACTTTCATTAATTGGTTAATCAATGTTCTGCATAAAAGATTGGTTGGTTTTCGGGAAAGAATCATCAAAATTTGAAGAAATACTTATGTGGTCCCGGATCCATTTTGTACATGACGGATCCAGATCCATTTTGTACATGACGGATCCGGATCCATTTTGTACAGGACGGATCCGGATCCATTTTGTATAGGACGGATCCGGACCCTTAGAACTACTGTCATGGTAACCAGGTGCATAAAGTCTAGAGTAAAGGCAAAGATTTTTCTCAGTTCAACGTGGAATTTTCCAGAGAAATATATTTGAAGGTAAAGTAGGGGGGGGATGGGGGGTTGGCGACATTAGATCATTTTAAAGTTAACTTAACTTAATTCAAATGGTCACAGAGACGATCATTCAATTTTAGCAGATAACCATGAGCATTATGGCTGGTGACAGAGAAGATCGTTCATTTTTAGCGTATAACTGAGCATTGGTTGGTCACAGAGAAGATTGTTCATTTTTATCGGATAAAAAAATGTTGGCTGTTAACAGAGAAGATCGTTCATTTTTAGAAGATAAATGAACATTGGCTGGTCACATGAGAATATTGTTCATTTTTAGTGAATAACTGACTGTTGGCTGGACATAGAGAAGATCGTTCATTTTTAAGCAGATAACAAAAAATCGTCCTCTAGGACAGACGTGTTATAGCGCATAGACGATGTAATCTTACCAGTCGTTTAAAGAAATTTTTGTCTAAACTCAAGTTTTCTTGTCCATGAAAACCAATTTTTATTGGTTAAAAAAATGGTCCAAAAAGTGTGCATGTGGCGCTCTGCTTAAAAATTTATGATTGAAACATCCAAAGAACTATTAAAATTTATTTACAAAATTTCAGATAAAATGGGTGAAAACACCAGGGAAGAAGTAAAATTGGAAGGGTATGTGCTTAAAGAAGAAATCCCCATAAAAGAGGAAACTCCATTAAGTTCAGTTGATACATACACTGTATATTTAAAAGAAGAAGATGTCAAAACTGAAATTTCAGAAATCAAAGGTCAGGAACTAAGATAGAAATCCCTTACTAAAGAGACTGTCACCCTAATTAAAAATGAATTTCCCTTTTCACGACGGTACCCTTTAATCCTTTACCTGAGCAACAATTAGGAAGATATCCTTGATTTTCTATCTCATATTTTGAATTGCTGCATTCTGTCAATTTCCCTTTTCGTCTCTGCTGCTTAAATTTGCAAATCCCTTTTAAAGAAAATATTAATTGAAAACTATCAATTTTTAAATAAATTAACAAGGATATCTTCAACATGTTTGCTAAATCTAAGGTTTTAAGGTTGCCAGACAACTCTTTGTGTCTTAATATTTTACATCAATACTCTCTTTATGCGTATTCACCAGGTTTACAGCTGGTCTTTTTGTATAATTTCTGACATAATTTTCTTCTCATAATGTTGTTATTTTTTTTGCTTGATATCCCCTGTAAATTAAACTTTGATAAATGAAATTTCGACCCACCAAAAATTGAGCATTTTTAGTGAAACGTTTTTTGTAAATCTTATCTTTCTTTTTGTTTTTAAGTATCCATTTCCTAATTTGGAATGGCAACAGTAGAAGGTCACCATACCATGGTTTAACACTGAAATTTTTAGATGAAGATATGGTTTTGAAAGAAGATCCACTTAACTCGGAACTGAATAGACCCAAGAAGAGGAAGAAACAAAAGCTGACCAGATATGAATGTTTTAAATGTGAATATTCTGCCTCTACAGCGAGTAACCTGAAACTACACATGAAGAGTAAGCATGAAGGTGTGAGATATCCCTGTGGAGAATGTGATTTTGTTGCAACATTAGCAGGAAATCTGAAAATACATATAGAGAGAAAGCACTTAGGTTTGAGATATCCATGCGAAGAATGCAATTTCGAGGCAACCCAAAAATATCTTCTAAAGACACATATTGAAAGTAAACATAGGGGGATTCAATATCCATGCACTGAATGTGATTTCTCTACCACTCTTCCCTCGTCTCTAAAAGTGCATGTTCAGAGTAAACACGAAAAAGTGAAGTATTCATGTAGTAAGTGTGATTATGTTGCGAGCCGACAAAATATTCTAAAGATGCATATTGAGAGTAAGCATGAAGGTGTGAAATATCCATGTACTAAATGTGATTTTTCCGCACACAAGGCAATTACCCTGAAGAGACACATTGAAAGTAAACATGAAGGGGTAAGATATCCTTGTGAACAATGTCCATATTCTGCCACCACAACAAGTGACCTAAAGAAACATATTAGAGGTAAACATGAAGGAGGATATCACTGTTACCAGTGTGATTATATTGCCACACAGGTAGCTCATTTAAAGACACATATTGAAAGCATTCATGATGGAATAAAATATCCCTGTGACCAGTGTACATTTGCGGCTACTCGACCGGATACTCTGAAGAAACATATAGAAAACAAACATGAAGGTGTGAGATACCCTTGTGATCAGTGCAATTTTTTTGGAACTTCCCAGAGGTATCTAAAATACCATAAAAAGAGGGATCACATTGAGTGAAATGTGAATGATATATTTTGAAAAAGTTTTATGACTCAGACACTTTTACTTTACTTTTTTTCCTAATAAAACACTCTTTTTATCTCTGCTGATATAATTTCTTGGATTTTTCACTTTTTGGATTGCAAATCAGCTTTAACTATTCAAATATTTTGCTTTCTGATCAAAAAGAAAATTATCCTATAGTAACCTTTACAACAGTGAGACCCATACAATTGTGGAATAGAAGACGACATTTAAATATTAAACATTTAATGTTGTTACGTACGGAGCAAAGTGTTTTACCAGTTGTAGCTTGAAATCAAATGGTTTTGTTAAATGTGTCTATATACTCTGCACAATTACTGTTTTCATCTTCATTGAACTATTTAAAATAAAAAGTTTATTCTTATAGCCGTTATTTTACTCCACAGCTTTATGGATCTCACTTTTTATTACAACAATCATTCACAAAATTTGTAAACCATCTCTTAAATACTAGAATATTGAAAAGATCCCAGTTTCTGAATAATCAGTGACTTATAGAAAATTTATACCAATTCCTAGAAATTTACAATTTTTTTTATTTGATGCCTAGTCCATGGATCTGTTAGTATGTATATCCAAATTGTACCCACCGCTATATTTTTGGGTGCTGTATCAACCTATCATGTCTATGACAGTGACAATGGAAAGAGATTGATAGTAATTCAACTTGGTAAATGATTTTTCTCTCTCTTTGTAATATTTTTCTGTAAGTTTAAAGAGAAGATTTTCCAGTATTTTCCGATTTCCTTGGTTTTACAGTTTTAATTTCAAGGAAATTTTATGCTTTAAGAGAAATTTTTTAAGGTGGTAAAATAAGCGTTTTTTTGGCAATATTTGTATTTCCATTTTTTTCCTATATTACCATGGAAAATTTATTGGAGCAAACGTAGAAAATGCTCCAACCAACTCTAAAGTTTGAATATTAATAATTCCAGAGAGAATGGCAGAAAGTGTTAAAGAAGAAATGGTTCCGACCAAGAAAGAAATCTCAACTGATGAGGAAACATGCACAGTATACATTAAGGAAGAAGATGTAAAGACTGAATTTAATGAGACTTCAGGTTTTAAAATCTTGTTTTCGATTTTTTGAATAAAATCTCAATATACTTAATTAAATAATAGTATCATTTCACGTAATTTTTGAAGTATGGTGTTAAAAATGAATTTTTATCAGATGGCTCTAACAGATAATTTTTATTTATTGTCTTAGTGTGTTTTCAATTATCAACTTGTCATCAAACATTTTTAATTATTTACAAGTTTTACAGATTTCACCGTTCTAATTGTTAAAAACTATTCCCAGATAACCAATAAGAATTGTAGATTAGCTTTTTTGATCATGCATAAAGAAACTTTAGTAGTAAATTCAATTGACGTAAATTTCATTCAGTCAAGCTAATACGGGTATTGTTGTGAAACGGACATGCTACACTATAAAAGATAGGAAACTTGAATATTACTTTAATGATTTATTTTTCTTGGCTAATTTAAGTTAGCTTATATTTTTGGGAAATATTAGGTCAGTTTGAATTCCAAACTTTTGAATTTTTTATATTTTAGGTGAAATCATGGATAATGAAGAAGATCCCCTTCAATTGGAACCAAAGATAATTAAGAAGATTAAACATGACAATAAAAAATACATTTATTGTGAACAATGTGATTATGTGGCGACCCAAGTTGGACATCTGAGGAGACATGTTAGGAATAAACACGAAGGATTGAGATTTCCTTGTACCTATTGTGAATATGCTGCCACCCAACTAGATCATTTGAGAAAGCACATTGAAAGTAAACATGAGGGTGTTAGATACCCTTGTAATCAGTGTAATTATGTTGCCACCCTAGCATGTCATTTGAAGACGCATACGGACAGTAAACATAATGGTATTACATTTCCTTGTGCTCAATGCAGTTATGAGGGCTCTACATTAAGTAATCTGAAAAAACATATTCAGCATAGACATGAGGGAGTGAGATATCCTTGTGATCAGTGTAACTTTGCTGCCATTACAGCAGGTCATTTAAAGAATCATATAAGAAATAAACATGAAGGAGTGAGATATCCATGTGATCTATGTCAGTATGCTTTCACAACAGTTTCGAATCTAAAATCACACAGAAGGAAAATGCACAACGAAAAAAATACCAAGTAGGGTTACCCACAAAGAATAATACTGTAAAGACGACTTGATACTCTTAAATCTATTCTAAGTTTAAATAAAGTCTCCTGCTATGAATGTAGTCTTTAAATTTCTAATTTAATGATTTGGAAGGAAAGAAAGAAGTTTAAAGTTGTAGGGAATCATGAATGTATGCCAACCCCACAAGTCTGGTTCAAACTCCAGCCACATGTATGTGATAGCAAGGTAGGGGGTGTATTGAACCGATTGAGAGCCGGGGATGCAGGGCTTGGAAACCGACGCCCAAACATCCATGGCTCCGCCACTAAATGGTGTCCGCTATGCCTAAGTAAAGGGATAGTTAACCACCTTTCGGAGCATCACGTTGTTGTATCCTGTCAAGCAGTAGCCTATGAGAGGTCTAAAACAGGGCTAGGAGCCCTTATGTCAGGGAGGCCACGGAGCAGCACGGCAATCCTTACTGGGATATTAGGGGGAGATAATGTCTCAAAGGAAGTGCTGCTGAAAAGGACTGAAAAGATAAACTTACTGCTGGAGCGGTGGATGGATTTGGCAGGAACAGCTTAATTCGGGTAACCTCTTTTCTTCGCCTAAAGGGTTGTTTGATACCAACCTTCCAATGGAGTTAGTTGATGAGCCACTGGCTGGATAGTATCACCTTTTTATCTTCTGACAATGGGCTAATTGTTGTGGGTTTAAAGGTCCAGTTAGAGTAGGTGTGGGACGGTGCTTCCCATGCCTGCCGGCGGTCTGGGGGGTTCATAACGGGACCTCTTTTTCAGATTTCTTTTCTTATGTTTCTTAATGAAACAGACAGTATAAATTTCATAAAGTCGTTTCCGAAATCTCATCCTTTTTGGGTAACCCTGTAATTGATCCAAACTAGTTTTAATTTTTTTATTGATATTAAAGAAAACAGAATTCAGCATTTATTTTCCAATGGATACTTTTTACCTCTAACCTGTGATATTCATTTCTAAACTTAGCAAGCTGTAGCGAAAGCAGGCAAAAGAAAACATACCTTTAAATATCAAAGTCTATTTCCTTATTTTGATAGAAGTATTTACTGTTATTTTGGAAGGAGGCTCAGATATGGCTTCTACGGAATGGAGGTTGACTGTTTGTATGTATGTTTACCCAAATAGTTTCCCAACAATATCAACATCAAGCTGAACTTTCTATCACTAGATTTTTTAAAAGAAATTATTTACCTACTTTTATTATTTTTAGCTCTTAAACGTTGATCTCCATAGCACAATTGTACGGATTATCCCGTTTTTGTTGGCGGATTTACAAAATAAATCTGTATTAAATTTTATTGGAGGCAACATTTTTAAATTTTACTGTCATCCCACAAATAACATTGAATCGATCGTTCTGATCGATTTTACGTTTATTGGATACAAACAAACAAACCAACACCTGACGGACAACAGAAATTTACATATTTATATGATGATGCAGATTTCATTGTAGTATAATTTAATCAGAACATAATGTGTTTACAGGGTTACCCACAAAGGATGAAACTGTAAAGACGACCTATGCAGATTTCACTGTAGTATAATTTAATCAGAGCATAATGTGTTTACAGAGTTACCCACGAAGGATGAAACTGTAAAGACGACCTAAAAACTCTTTAAATCTGATGATTTTAAGGTTAAATTAAGTTTTCTGCTTTGAATATAATCTTGTTATGGCTTAATATATATTATAATGATTAGGAAAAAAGCAACAAGTTTACTGTAGCAGTGAATGAGTAATATAAGGAAGCAGGCAGCATAAATTCTACACAGTTGTCCCTGAAGTCTTATCCTTTATGGGTAATAATGTACATTATCAAAATTGTAAACCTTGAATAAATCTTTGCATTTCAGATAAAATGGCAGAAAATATAATGAAGGAGAAAATTATTATAAAGGAAGAAACTAGTCATACATATTGTGCATTTACTGCAGAGGATTCGTGTACTGCAGAGGGTTCACGTACTGCAGAGGATACATGTACTGTAGAGGATACATGTACTGCAGAGGATACATGTACTGTAAAGGATTCGTGTACTGCCGAGGGTTCACGTACTGCAGAGGATTCATGTACTGCAGAGGATTCATGTACTGCAGAGGATACATGTACTGTAGAGGATACATGTAATGCAGAGGATACATGTACTGCAGAGGATACATGTACTGTAGAGGATACATGTACGGCAGATGATGCATGTACTGTAGAGGATACAGTTACAGTATATGTAAAGCAAGAAGATGTAAAAAAGGAAAGCCCAGATATCAAAGGTATTGCTGAACACAATTTACCAAAACAGTTTTCCGATCTCTTCATTTTTTTCTTTATTTCCTTTTATCAGGGTTAATATTTCCACAAGGCTGTTAGAGCATGCTATCCAGTTACGAATGAAAACTCGTTGTCTTGGATTTTCCAAAATGTGGTCTGCCATTATTTGTCCACATTTTAAGTTATTAAAAACATTTCGCAATTATCAACAATCTCCGTCTATTTTTAAGATAAAAAGTTAGTTTTTATTTTTTTTGGAAAGCTCATAAGATATACGATATTTATTCAAAATAAAAGACTTTCTTTATAGTCTTCTCAAAATTCCCATGTTTATTTGAATATAAATCTTTTATTATAACTAATACTTATTTTATTCAGATTTTTTAATAGATTCATCTTTGATTACAGGTGAAATTGTTAAAGCAGAAGATCCCCTTCACTCTCAATCAAAAAGACTCAAGAAGAGTAAATCGAAAGAAACGAGATTTCCTTGCACGGAATGTGATTATGTGTCATCCTACAAACAACATCTAAAAAAACATGTTGAGAGCATACATCTAGGAATTAAGTATCCTTGTGACTTGTGTGACTATGCTGGAACCGAAGCAGGAAGTTTGAAAAAGCATGTCGACAATAAGCACAAAGGTGTGACATATCCCTGTGATAAGTGTGAATATGTTGCCACAACAGGATCCAGTTTAAAGAGACATATTGTAAGCTATCATCAAGGTACGACATATCCTTGTGCTTTTTGTGAACATATTGCGTACACTCCATATAATTTAAAATCTCATATTCAGTGTAAACATGAAGGAATAAGATATCAATGTGATCGTTGTGAATTTGCAGCGTCTCATTTAGACTATCTGAAGAAACATATTGAAATTGTACACGAAAGATTGAGATATCCCTGTGATCAGTGTAGATATTCAGCTGCGTCAGCCAGTAATTTAAAAAGGCATTTTCAAAACATACACGAAGGAATCAAGCATCCCTGTTTGGAGTGTGATTACGCTGCCACTGAAGCAGGAAGTCTGAAGAAACACATTAAAATAATGCATGAAGGTGTTAAAATTCCTTGTGATCATTGTAACTATGGTGCATCTACACTTGGTAATCTGAGATCACACATGAAAAGAAAACATAATGCGTGAAAAACGACGAAAAAAGAATATTTTGAAATGAGTTGAATAAGCACGTGGCATTCAATCAAGGGTTTCCAGGGGGTTTTCAGCCCCCCTCCCCCCCACATTGGCTGCTACCTACTGCTTACTACTACCTCTTGGAATGAAAAATAAATTAAGTCCCCCGGGCCCTGGACAAATTCCTGTGTTAAAATATTTAGATGAAATATTTTTAAAATAATTTTCATATCTTTCTTTGTAAAAAACTATCAATTCTAAAAAGTTTTTAAAAATTTGATTTACGCATTAATGCATTTAGATTTTAGACTGTATTGTACAGGGTGTCCCAAAAAACATGGGAATTCAGTGACGAATTCGATATCGTCTTTGTTATGAATTAGCATTGTAATAATAAATTTAAAGATATAAAAGTATTATGTCTGCTAAAGTATTTTTTATGAAAAGGGTAAAAGACGGCAAAGATGTGTTTATACTGATGAACAGTGAAGGCGGACAAGTTTACTCTTTTTGTATACTGCAATTTTCTTTTTTTACTAAGTACAACCGTATGCAGTCAAAACATATACAAACAAAATGAGCACATAGCAGACGAAACTCTTACAGATTACAGCTTTCTCAGTAGGTATCACTATACTAAATCAAAGAATTATTTAAAAAGACAATATCGAATTCGTCACTGAATTCACATGTTTTTTGGGACACCCTGAATATGCTTGCGATACCTTTATGTTAAAGAAATCTTAATATAAATATATATATATATATAGATAATTATACATTTTGTATTCAACTTTTTAATTATACAAAGTTTGAAGATTTATCGATTACATTTTAGTGGATTTTAAAAAATCAAATCACAAATAGTTTGTAGCAATATCATTCATATAAATAAATTATTCAACTGCTTGGTATAAAACTATCAGATCCAGGTAAGTTAATGGTAATATTTTACAAAACAGATGATATCAGATATTTTCTTCTACTTAAAATCGTTAATCTATTTAAAAAATAATTGACATTCATAATATATATGTTGCGTATAGCCGGCCAAAAGGCTGGACAGAATGGGAAGAAACTTTTATGGACACTCACGGGAAATTTGCACATTTTCATTTATTCTTGAATACACATTTAGGTTTTAAATATTTTGCAGATGTTTTGGCACAATTGAATTTGCTGGGTTAAGGGCTTTTCAAAGATGTATAATTTGTTGTAATTTACGCAATTTTGTTTATGTACTTGTTTAGCTTAATTACTAGATTTTTCTTTTTTGGATTTTTGCAAATTTGTCATTTTTTGTTGCTGATTATTGAAGTAGAGTCCAAGGGCTTTCCTAAAAACGTATCAAATGTTATAGATTTGTATCACAATTAAGAAAATAGAGGGGTGGGGGCAGTTTTCTAAAAGTTCAAAACAAGTGGGTCTTTTTAAAAAAGATCGTTTTTGAAAACGATTAAAAAAACGAAGCAAAAAACGATCGTTTAACGCTTTCGGTTTAGTTCATGGTTTATACAATTAGTTAGGGATTAGCGTACATCATCACTATATACAGTATACACTATAACCTCGTCGGTCTAAACTCTCAAGATGGCAGTTTTTCTTCGTAATTGTAAAACTATGAAGTTCCGAGATTTTTCATAAAAGTGAAGAAAAATAAATAACATTAATTTTTTAAACTTCGGCCAGTCATATACTCTTCCTTTGAGGTTGGGGTCATAAAAATTTGGGCCCGATCGGTTCAACTTTTGATGTTTATAAAGTATATAAACTTATATAGAGAAGAATTATATGTAAAGCATCAGCGCAGCTTCTCAGTTTTCATATTCATTAATAGAAATTCCTCCTCTTCAGTTAGTACACATGGTGACAACAATCTATATTTAGATATGAATATAGAAGATTGGTATTTTATATGTTTATAATTTAAACAATTAAGATGGGAATGAATGCACAAATAATTAAGATGGGAATGAATGCACAAACAATTAAGATGGGAATTTGAATGCACAAACAATTAAGGGGGAATGAATGCACAAACAATTAAAATGAGGATGAATGCACAAACCATTAAGATGGGAATTTGAATGCACAAACAATTAAGGGGGAATGAATGCACAAACAATTAAAATGGGAATGAATGCACAAACAATTAAGATGGGAATGAATGCACAAACAATTAAGATGAGAATGAATGCACAAACAATTAAGATGGGAATGAATGCTGAATGCACAAACAATTAAGGGGGAATGA
The DNA here is from genome assembly GCF_000591075.1 of Eurytemora carolleeae. Lineage (NCBI taxonomy): Eukaryota > Metazoa > Arthropoda > Copepoda > Calanoida > Temoridae > Eurytemora > Eurytemora carolleeae. The sequence goes on along the minus strand of NW_019396666.1, from coordinate 265,464 downwards.
ATGCACAAACAATTAAAATGGGAATGAATGCACAAACAATTAAGATGGGAATGAATGTACAAACAATTAAGATGGGAATGAATGCACAAACAATTAAGATGGGAATGAATGCACTAATTTTTCCCTTCTATAGATCTGTTGAATCTGCAAAAGTTAAACTGTAATCAAACATTGCGGAAAAAACTTTCTCTCAAACATTTTAGTGACAACCAAATTAATTATAATTAAAACTTTCATTAATTGGTTAATCAATGTTCTGCATAAAAGATTGGTTGGTTTTCGGGAAAGAATCATCAAAATTTGAAGAAATACTTATGTGGTCCCGGATCCATTTTGTACATGACGGATCCAGATCCATTTTGTACATGACGGATCCGGATCCATTTTGTACAGGACGGATCCGGATCCATTTTGTATAGGACGGATCCGGACCCTTAGAACTACTGTCATGGTAACCAGGTGCATAAAGTCTAGAGTAAAGGCAAAGATTTTTCTCAGTTCAACGTGGAATTTTCCAGAGAAATATATTTGAAGGTAAAGTAGGGGGGGGATGGGGGGTTGGCGACATTAGATCATTTTAAAGTTAACTTAACTTAATTCAAATGGTCACAGAGACGATCATTCAATTTTAGCAGATAACCATGAGCATTATGGCTGGTGACAGAGAAGATCGTTCATTTTTAGCGTATAACTGAGCATTGGTTGGTCACAGAGAAGATTGTTCATTTTTATCGGATAAAAAAATGTTGGCTGTTAACAGAGAAGATCGTTCATTTTTAGAAGATAAATGAACATTGGCTGGTCACATGAGAATATTGTTCATTTTTAGTGAATAACTGACTGTTGGCTGGACATAGAGAAGATCGTTCATTTTTAAGCAGATAACTGAACATTGGCTGGTCGCAGAGAATATCGTTCATTTTTATCGGATAACTGAACATTGGCTGGTCGCAGAGAAGATCGTTCATTTTTATCGGATAACTGAATATTGGCTGGTCGCAGAGAAGATCGTTCATTTTTATCGGATAACTGAACGTTTACTGGTTTCAGAAAAGGTAATTAATTTTTAGCGGATAAATTTACGTTGGCTGGCAACAGAGAAGATCGTTCATTTTTAGCGGATAATAGAACATTGGCTGGTCACTGATAAGATTTCAAATTTTCTAATAACTGAGCGTTGGCTGGCCAGTTATTACAATGAAGACTGTTAATTTTTAGCGGATAAAAGAAGGTTGGCCGATCACAGTGAAGATTGTCCATTTTTAGCGGATAACCAAACGTTGACTGGTCAAAGAGAAGAAAAAGGTCTGAAAGTAAAAGTCCCAGATTGGGTGGAATAACAAAACATATTTGCACACAAATCTATATTTACACTACAACAATACAAACAAGATGGCCTTTGATACATGGAGGTTACTCCTTTCTTCAGCATTGATTCCTCCCTAGCTCCGCCTGGCAAACTGTACTTTATTATTTATAATTGTAAATCCTCACTTGTTCAAAATAGTTCATTTTAGCAGATAACTGAGCGTTGGCTGGTCATTGGTCACAGAGAAGATTGTTCACTTTAAGCGGAACGTTGGCTGGTCACAGAAAAAAAGTTCATTTTAGTGGATAAATAAATGTTGGTTTCATTTCACGTAATGAAAATGAACGGCTCTTTTATGTTAGTTAACATTCTATTGTTTTACTACACTTGTCAGGGTCAAAGAAATTTCAGATAAATTAAATTAAATCTTTTTTACCCAAAATATTTTTTATAAGGTTATTACATAATAGAAAGTGACACAAACTAGAGTTATGTGGGCACTAGACAATCTATATCTAAATAATAATGTTTTTTTGCTAATGAAGCAATTGGAAATATCTTAAAAATAATTATGTAGCTTTCACTCCTTTTCTAAGCTTTTGATCTCTAAGTTTCTTCAAAACTTCTAAAAGGCTGAACCCCTTAACAACCCCGGCACCTCTCAAAGGCCTCATAACCTCTAAAGCTGTTTGCTTTTATATGTCTAAGCAAGGACTCTAGATTATTCAATTCAAGGAAAATATAAACGGAATCTTCAATGCTTTGTGGACAAATGATGCGTACTGCAGTTACTAAAATGATTGTAAACAAACTCTATATGAAATTTGTTTATAATCATCCTAGAAAATGCAATAAACTTTTTGTACAGTGAAACCCTTAATAACGAATACATCGAAAGAATTTATCAAATGTCGTATTCTTCACTTTCTGAAAATGGAATGTTGCAGATGCTTAGTTTTTTAATTAAATGATTATATGGAACTCTTTAAAACTGTTCCAGCATATTCATGGCTATTTATTTATTTTCGCAAATACTGAAATTTACGTAATACAGTATAAAACTCGTTAAAAAATTGTCTAGATAAATTTGAAAAATTCTTCCGGTGTATTCGTTATTAAGGGTTTCAGTGTACATTAAGCGTTTTGGAGTTCCTAGAACCGATTGAATTGGAGAGAGGTCTCTAAACTACTTCAAATTTTGAATCACCAATTCAAAGTTAAAGATTCAAGAAGATTTGAATCAAAGATTTAGGGTTTAAACCAGCTGTAGTTAGTTCAGAAACCTATCTGCATTTCCTTATATTCGTTCCTGGTGTATCTTTCTTGGTTTAATATAATCTTATCATTTGTTATCACATATTCATTAGATTTCCTTCAAAGATTCATTATCACTCCGTTTACAGGTTTACACCAGAACTAGAGGAAACCAACAATTACTGGTATGACTTGCTTGCAACCTTGAACTCTTACAGTTTTTATATTTACTCTTATATTTGAGAGTGAGAAATATATTTGTTTCCATGAAGGATAAAAAAGTCTGTTTTCTACAAATAAAAAAATCATTTCAATCAAAGGATTTGGTTCAGAAAGAGTTTATTATGATCCGCTTCTATAGCCACATAAAAAGTACCAATAAAACATTTAATTTTTCCCAGCGAGTATTTTATTGATTTCGGACTTTATCCTGCACTGGAGACAAATTAGTATTTAGTTTGTTTTCAAATACTTGATCTTCCGTGGTTATATTATGTAGATAATTCATTTATGTTTTCTCTGACCAGGATATTATTTATGGTTAGTCCCAGGGGTCACAAAAAAATTGGAGCTAAGAGACGAATCAAAAATCGTCTTTGATGACCGCTAGTGGACAAATGACATACAAGACTGAATACTTTTCAAAATGTAGTTTGCATAATTGCCTAATTGTATATATATCTCCGTCAATTTGAAGATGCAAAAATAGCAGACCTCGTTTTGGAATTTCATATGTTAATTGTTACTATGTAGTTAACGTTATAATTCCAAACAAAGATGTTTATCGGGACACCCTAAAGGATAACCTGTAGAGAAGCCTAGGCTAACTATCGGGACACCCTGTAGGATAACCTGTAGAGAAACCTATGCTAACTATATAGGTCGTGTATCTAGTATCTACATGATATAAGGATGGTTTGAGCTGGTAGTCGGAGCAGGGATACTCTAGAGTGAAGAGCAACCATATCAAGATAAAGGGGGGGTATGTTGAAGCTTAGGAGAGGGGGAGGTCCACAATTTTAATTAGAATGAGGAAGGGAGGGAGTGTTTCGAATAAAAATGTGAACAGTGGGATGGGTTGGTTGAAGCTTGAAGGGGGAAGGAGTGAGGATACAGTGGATGATTGGGGAAGGAAGAGAGTGGGGGAGGTTTAATATGTTCGGAGGGGGGTGGGGGAGTGATACAGTACGAATTTAAGATATTTTGACCTATTTATATCGGTATAAATACTACTTCCCAACCCATTAAAAAGTTATATTTGGAGTGGAACTAAAATTAGTTTAAAACCAAGAAATTCAAAATTAGTTTAAAAATATTATGAAATGAAAGGATCATAGAAAAAGAAATTTGTCAGCTTTAAACCTGTTTCCTTCAATTGTAATCTCAAATTAAATTTCTGGCTGCATGGATAGTGTTTTGAAAATTTAAGTTTTCTTTCGTTTGGCACATAAAATATTTAATACTCATCTAACCTTCAAATAACCCCCAGGAAAAAGTTAATTATGGATATTTGCAGAAAGAATGAAGTTGTTTTTCATATCAACATTTTTACTCGGAATATCAGGTTTGTATAATTATAATTATATCTTGAAAAATAAGCAACAAAAACAATTTACATTAGAAAAATATACTTTTTAAAGTTTTCAACTCTATAAGGGGACTTTACATCCTCCGTTTGTAGAGTGTTCACTGGTTCATGCATGTCTCAATCACAACTTTACTTTTTCAACATCTTTCAATAGCAAAATAGAGGAAGATATGGTCTTTTTCCTATTTTGAGAAGTGACTCATCCTGAAAATTTCCTACATCGTCTCTGCTGCATTCATCATCCTTCATCAAGCACTTTTTTGGGAAACCATAAATTGGAATGATAAATTTTCAGATTGGAAAACTAGGATAAATCTTTATTCTTGACAGAATACGGTTGTGAATGAATGAGACCCATGTCCCTGTATATTAATAGAGGATCACTGAAACTACGTCATATAGTCCCATTAAATAGATTCTAGTTAGACCAATATAAAAATATCTTAAATTCTTGAAGATAATATGTTTATTGTTGGTATTTATAGTTCCTTGAAGAAGATGCGAAATTGGAACAATAAACCAATGACGTTAATCTTCAAATTGTGGGATAGAAATAGATATCAATATATATAAATTTGGCTTGTCTGGGTGTTTGGGTGTCTGTTTGTTCGTTTGTATCCAATAAACGTGAAAACGGCCGAACCGATCGGGCCCAAATTTTTTGAGGGACATCACGTGACCACAGGGAAGGTTTATGAATGTTAAAAATTTAAAAAAATGTGTTTTAAAGGTTTTTAATATTGTAAAAAAAATTAAATTCTTGAAAACCCGCGAATTTTTTTCTTTTAAATCCGCAAAAATTTTTCTTCTTTGTTTTAAAATGTAAACAAAAAGAACATGTTTATAGTATAATTCTTTTTTAATAAAATGTCAAAACGGCTGAACCGATCAAGCCCAAATTTTGTATGGGACCTCACATATCCATAGGGAAGGTTAATGGAACAAAAATCGGTAAAAAAAATCTCGGAAAAAAGGTGGATTTTATTTTTAAACATGGGCCAATACATAAAAAAATCCGCCAAAATTTGAAAATTATTTCAAATGGTCGACTACAACAGTTAAAGAAAAAATCATTTACTGTAAAGGGGACCGCCGAGTTATTTAAAAAAGAGATTTTTTAAAAAATGTTCAGAAAAAATAATAGTGCTGTTAGATTTTTTTCATTCTTATGTTTGGCCGTTGCCATCTTTTTATCATTGATTTAGCTTTTGAATGGGTTTGATATATATTTTAGGGGATAATAAGTCTAATGTTATTTTATCAACTGAATTGATGAATGCAAGTTTAGTGTATCATAATAAATTGTTTAAAATTCGGTGTTATTGATGCTCTAAACCTCACACAGATAAAAAATGTTTACAAATTACAAGAAAATAAACAAACAATCTTTGTAAGAATTGGCGTCAAGAAAATTGGCGTCAAATAAATAAAAGGGAAACGAACTCAGGTCATATGTATAAAAGATGTTTTGGCGGATAGCAATAAGACGAGGATTTAGATAACGACTAACTATATTTTAAATATAAAGTTACAAAGTTAAAAATATATATATATATCTCGTGGCTTCTAGCAACTCCCCTATTCTTCTCCTTGCCGCGAGAAGTTCTTCAAGGAAAGACGACTTTCATAGCCGCCACATAAATAATAGAACATTTTTCTATCTTTATAGAAAACTGCAATAGTTCTGCACAATTTAAGGAATTTGTGAAATTTAGAAAAACAAAATACAAGCCTTTAATCTCAATTAAAATTCACTTTTAAATACAAAATGTTAATGTATCATTCTGAACTATTTCATCATGTTGAGAATTTTTTTAAAAAAGGTTCTTGGTGGAAATAAAAGCCAAATATTTTTTTATTGGAGCCAAAATGCGGGGCGTGGAGACAGAATGGCGGGAGGCTTGGTGACGTCACTGAGGCTGGGAGACCAGTTTTGCGGGGCCGGGAGGTAATTCTGCAAATCCTGAGGTTCGGAGATCATTTTTGCGGGGATCATGGCGCCTCTGCACCCCCTCCCTCGTTCTGTTGATCATTCAGTTTGGTTTATCAATAGTTAGATACATTTTTTCACTTAGACAGAGAAAATCTATAAAGTCCAATTTTTGAAATTTCGTTAAAAGAGAGATACTAGGCGGAAAAATCAAAATTTCTAAACATTTTTGCGTATGATTTTAAACCAATGAAAAATCCTTTTTAGGCAATAGTGTTTATAATTCAAGAAATATAAAAGGCTCGATTTTCAGTTTTTCCAAAAAATAATTCAATTTTTCTCATCTGCATATTGTACAAAAGGCTTTTTCTTTTCAGTGTGTACCCAGGGTTACCCACAAAGGATGAGACTTAAAGACGACCTGAAACTCATTTAATATGACGATTTCAGGGTTGGATCAAGTCTTCTGTATGAAAGATAGCCTTTTTAATGATTTTAAAAAGAAAGACACAAATTTTTAGTTCCAGAGAATCATATTGGAAGGACCTGACAGTAAATATTCCTTACAGTCGTCTATGGAGTGTCATCTTTTGTGGGTAATTCTGTATCTGGTTTGATAAACAAAAAACCTTTTATTTATTGTCCTCGGTCATGAATTCTATCTTGGTGGGGCACAAGTTGGGTGAAGGGCAAACAAAACACACAAATGGAATCAAGGTGGGAAACATGCTATTTTCAATGGGGTTTCACACAAATCTGCCCCTTTGGTAAAAGTAAATTCAACCTGCTATATGAAGCATAAAGTCTGACCGCATCAATCTTGTTGCACGGGCTAGTCCTGTTCATAGAGCTAGGTACAGTACAAACTTTGACTGGAAAGGTTGACCCGGCTCGGAAATTCAAATGTACTATAACGGCTGCCCGTGTTTTCAGTATCTTAACGAAACTGTCAGTGTAATTTCAAATGACCCTCAATGCAAAAATGTCAATGTCCGATTAACAATTAACGGTTCCTTTGAAAGCTTTGTCTGATCAAGTATGAATTAGATATCCATGTTTTTCTTCATTTTAACTGTTTATTTCATTCGTGGTTTCTCTACAAGAGTGAATTGAAGGAAACACTTTTGAAGTCAGCAAAACGAAGTTACCTTTCACATTTTTGATCAGATGAAGGTGTCAAGGATACCGTTTTAAATTGCTATCTTTGCCCCTGGAGGGTCACTTGAAATTACGTTTACAGTCCCTTAAATAGAAAAACATCCTTGCTATATGATTCTCTCACATACAGGTGTTTTGCAACAAAAATGAAGGACAATATGGAATTTAAGTATGCCACTATTTAACTTCGGTTCATTTAAAACTAGACAGCTAGCTATAGATCAATAATAGGCTTATGCACTGTCCGAATTTAATGAACTTAAGCCGCGTCTCAAATTCCTCAAAAACCAGTTTCAATTAAGCGTCGGCTTAAATTTTGAAAAATGTAATACAATTTTAAGTGGAACCAACCATATTTGAGCTGCGGCTCAAATTTAAGCCGCTGCTCAAGTTCTTTAAATTCGGCCTCTGGGTGCTTCGCGCCCATCTTAAGATTTTATAATGTGCTCTGTTATCGTTTTTTCGTGAATTTTGAAAAATCAAGATTTAAGTCAAAGTTTTTTTCAGCTCTAACCATCCATAAATCTTCCTTGTGATCATGTGAGGTCCAACAAAAAATGTTGGCCAGCTCGGTTCAGCCGTATTGAAATTTATCGGTTAAAACCCAACCGACAAAAATAAACACCCAAACAGACAAGCAAAGTATATATATAGACTTTATAAATCAATACGGTACAGTGCAACAAATAATTGACCCCCTTCATAGTAAGATTAATGACATGCTGTTTGGTACAACACAACAATTTTAGAATTTTTCTACAGTGTTAACCAGAAAACAATGGAAGACGACATAAGTGTATTTGATGGCGTTACAAAGCAAATATTTTACCAGACACTTATAAAATTACTTTTTTGTGAAATGGGTCTGTTTACACTGCCCAATTGCTGTGTTTTATAGAGTAAGAACAAGTATATGTGCTTTATTCTAAATAGGTAAATAAACATATTTTAATATCCAGGAATATATGTTCTTGTCTTTGAGGAAGGAGACTGACTGGTTCCTGGATTCCGGTTTTCCTGTTCCCGTATTTTCCTCATAATTCTTTACTTTCATTTAATTCATTTAGAATTATTGCTGCTACAGTTTCATGGTTATTGAACTTTGTAAAGTCAAAACTTAAATGTCAAAGTCATTTACTTTTCCAGAGTTTTCTGGTTATCACTGTAATTTAATTTTTATTTTGTTAGGATATTCTGTTGATCCATCCCTACCCTTCCTACCCCCGGATAAAGTTATATTATCCGATTACCACAACCACAACCAGCTCCAGGTATAATCAGGATACATGGTAGATCCACCCCTACCAAGTCCCTACCCGTCCTACCCCGGGATAAAGTTCGATTATCCAATTACCACAACCACAACCAACTCCAGGTATAAACAGGATACATGGTGGATCCACCCCAACCATGTCCCTACCCTTCCTACCCCCGGATAAAGTTCCATTATCCAATTACAACAACCACAACCAACTCCAGGTATAATAAAGATACATGGTAGATCCGTCCCTACCATGTCCTTACTCGTCCTACCCCCGGATAAAGTTCCATTATCTAATTACCACAACCACAACCAGTTCCAGGTATAATTCCATTCTAGATAAGGTTCTACTATCCGAACACCACAACCACAACCAACTATAGGTATAAACAGTATCCATGGTAGATTTGTCCGTACCAAGTTCCTATCATATTTTATAAATTTTGAAATAAAGCCTAAAAGTCAGTCTTTGAACTTAATTATGGTAAAAGAGGTTTCAGAGATCTTTTGAATTAAGTTCACTAATCTTAATGGTGCAGTGCAAAACAGATTATCACGCTTCAGAAAATTACACTTATCTCCATAATCTTAGACTCCGTATAACTTTGCAACCTGATGTTGTAAACCTTTGATATTTTAAATGTAAACTGTTAAATCTAACATAATTCATAGTTTAAAATATCAAAGGTTTACAACATCAGGTTGCAAAGAAATGGGAATTAGAAATTCAGAGTATGTGATAAGAGTTCAGTTTTTCACATACAAAGGGACTGAATTTTTGCCACAAACTCATATTTTCTAATCCCTGTATCTTTGCAACCTTAAGTTGAAAACCTTTGATATTTCAAAAATAAACTGTTTAATCCAAAAATATCAAAGGTCTATAGCGACATCGGGTTAAAAAGATATGGAGATTAGAAAATCAGTGTTTTACATTCAAATTTAAAAAGAATAAAACAAAATACAAAATTAGATTTAACTCTAGGATATCTTGACCACACTTGCTACAGCAGATTTTGCTGAGAAATATAGGATCGGACGCAGCGTGGAGGGAAGAGAAATAGAAGCTATCAAAATATCAGGTCAAATCCTTCAACCTTTTCTTTAAGATTCAAATCTTGGAGACGTAATTTCGTTTAATGTTTGTTTATGTCCAATTATGTTATGTTTGCTTCAAACCGTTCAATTTGTCCAATTATGTTTGTTTCAAACCTTTTAATTTGTCCAATTATGTTCTGTTTCAAACCGTTTAATTTGTCCAATTAAGTCTGTTTCAAACCGTTTAATTTGTCCAATTATGTTTGTTTCAAACCGTTTAATTTGTCCAATTATGTTTGTTTCAAACCGTTTTTCCAATTATGTTTGTTTCAAACCGTTTAATTTGTCCAATTATGTTTGTTTCAAACCGTTCAATTTGTCCAATTATGTTTGTTTCAAACCGTTTTTCCAATTATGTTCTGAGTCAAGTCGTTTGACAAATTATGTTTATTTTACACTTTTTCAATATATTTAGCTAAAATACTAACAAAAGTGCCCGGCGTTGCCCGAAAAATTTTAAGAAAAAGATTGTAATTTGTTTAGCCTATGTTTCTCCCGGATACCCTTAATGCGTAACATTCTGAATCAAACACTTGGGGGTAATAAAGGTATTGGGGGGTACTCCCTCAAATAAGGGTATTTGGGGGTACTCCCTCAAATAAGGGTATTGGGGGGTACTCCCTCAAATAAGGGTATTTGGGGGTACTCCCTCAAATAAGGGTATTTGGGGGTACTCCCTCAAATAAGGGTATTGGGGGGTACTCCCTCAAATAAGGGTATTGGGGGGTACTCCCTCAAAAAAAGTCAACCAATTTGGTCAGCTATAGCTAACATATAAATGACATATATGAGCGAAGATCTCAATTATTATATAGATATTTCCTGGTTTAGGAGGACCAGGAAGTTTATCAGAACGACCTCTGTTAAAGCCGATGGTGAAGTATATTGGAAACATGCATGGAAATGAGGCAGTTGGAAGAGAACTACTTCTTGGCCTCGCTGTTCAATTGGTTAACATGTAAGTTTAAGATTTAGCTAAAGGGTTACCCACAAAGGATGATAAAGTAAAGACGACCCAAAATTTAGAAATATGACGCATTGTAGCTTGATTTTTGGTTTCTCCATTTCATTTTTGATAGTTTACTTGTAGAAAATTTCCTACTCCATAAGGGTTTCTCAAACCCATATCTATCCAGGTACAACTCAATCTCACTTTACTATCAATGTCAAACCAAACACGATCTCTTGAGCTATTAATGTCAAACCGGACATCTCATACACTATCAATGCCAAATACTTGGCACGATCTTGAGCTATCAATGTTAGCGATATTTAGTCCATACTTAACAATAAATCCCAGAAATAAACCAGTTTTGGCCTACAGTGCAAGGAAACAGACTAAAACAATCGTCTAGTAGTCTCATTCTTTGTGGGTACCCTTTAATTAGGCTGAATATAAACGGCTAAACCAATCTGGTCATTTTTTTAGAACCTCACATACGAACCCAGGCCTTACGCCTCGTAGACCTTTGACATTTCAAAATGTGACTTTTGTTAGATCAAATAATAAAAGTTTGAAATATCATAGGTTCCAAAGATACAGGGATTAGAACATCAGAGTTTGTGTCAAAGACTCAATTGCTTTAAAAGGTTGCCTCCAAAAATTTCGATTTTAAATTTGTTAAAATGGTAATAATTATAATTTTAGGTATGGTGAGGATGAGAGAATAACTAAACTGTTGAACACTGTTGAGGTATTTTTATTAATTTTCAATTTTATTTAAAGTTGGAACTTTATTGTAAAGTTTCGTTAATCTTGAAAGTTTTATCTCAATATCCAATGTGGGCAACTTTAAATTTGCGGATAAATCCCTCAAATTAAATTTTTAATGCAGAAAATGACCACCACGGGATATCAAAGAGGAATTAAATAAATTCTTGAGATTCAGAACACAACAGTTTTTACTTTTAATAATTCATTTAATTGTTAGAACAAACTATTATATTTTGTTCCTTATAACGAATAACGAATAAGAGTTATATAACAAATTAGAGTTATGTAACAGATTAGAGTTATATAACAGATTAGAGTTATACAACAGATTAGAATTATATAACAGATTTTATCTTTGCAACCCAATGTCGTAAATAATGTAAATTTAAAATACCACAAGTTTACACCTTGAGGTTCTAAAGATATAGGGATCAGCAAATTTGTGTTACAGGCTTTCTATTCACAATATTTTTGTTTTTCTCAATATCTCTTCGATGAGAGGAGTTCAAATTGAAAACATTTTACTTTAAAGTGAACCTTACTTTGATGTGATGTATATTCTAATTATGATTTAGGTCTGCCTTGTACCTACCATGAACCCTAATATCTAGATCCATCTTGTACCTACCATGAACCCTAATATCTAGATCCATCTTGTGCCTACCATGAACCTTAATATCAAGATCCATCTTGTACCTACCATGAACCCTAATATCTAGGTCCATCTTGTACCTACTATGAACCCTAATATCTAGGTCCATCTTGTACCTACCATGAACCCTGATATCTAGGTCCATCTTGTACCTACCATGAACCCTAATATCTAGATCCATCTTGTACCTACCATGAACCTTAATATTTAGATCCATCTTGTACCTACCATGAACCCTGATATCTAGGTCCATCTTGTACCTACCATGAACCCTAATATCTAGGTCCATCTTGTACCTACCATGAACCCTAATATCTAGATCCATCTTGTACCTACCATGAACCCTAATATCTAGGTCCATCTTGTACCTACCATGAACCCTAATATCTAGGTCCATCTTGTACCTACCATGAACCCTAATATCTAGATCCATCTTGTACCTACCATGAACCCTGATATCTAGGTCCATCTTGTACCTACCATGAACCCTAATATCTAGGTCCATCTTGTACCTACCATGAACCCTAATATCTAGATCCATCTTGTACCTACCATGAACCCTAATATTTAGATCCATCTTGTACCTACTATGAACCCTAATATCTAGGTCCATCTTGTACCTACCATGAACCCTGATGGGTTTGAAAGAGAACAAAGAGAGAATGTGAATGGTGTGGATCTAAACAGGAATTTTCCTACATGGAAGGAACTCGGGAATTCAAGAGAAGAACTTAAGGTAAAGAGAGGGGGGTAGAAATGGGAGTGTAAGGGTAGCGGGGGGGNGGCTTAAGAGTTGGAGAGGTCAACCGGTCAACCTGATCCTTTTCAAAATTTAATAATAAAATAAGATGTTTATGTGTTTTATGTTTTCAAAATGCACTTTTTGATTTACGTTTTTGATTGTAAAAGTGGAATTTACCCAATATAAACAAATAAAAAGAAGTAATCTCTCTTTGTTTGTTTGTATGTCTGATCATAACTCATAAACCCCTTGACCGATTTGCCTCAAATTTTGATTTGGGAACTCGGTAGAACCACGGGAATGTTCTTAGTTTTGTGATTCTTAATTCGACTTTTAAAGGAAAATTCTAGTTTCCCGATAAATCCTAATTTATGGCCAAGTACGAGTAAACGGCTGTATTAACTATGAGTTACTCGGGCAGCTCGGGGGAATTTAGCTTGTATATATATATATAAAGTATAAATTTTTATTAAGGAACTCGTCGAACCACGGGAATGTTCTAAGCTTGGTTTAAAAGTTTAAGTTGATAAGATCGGCTTTTATAGCAAAATTTAGTTTCCAGGGAAAGCTATAGTATAAAATAAGTTAAAAAATGTTATAAAAATTATAGCATTATTAAAACAAAAAGAAAAACAAAAGAAATGAAAGTGAAAAACATAAACATGGAGTGAAATCTGTTTAAACAATTACAAGACTTATTGAATGTGCTTCATCACCGCTTTAAAGTTTAAGAATAGTTTTCATGCACGCCGGCCTTGTCATACCCTGGTTAACACTATTTCAATGAAATTAGAAAGTATTTTGTAATTCTGCCTTCATGAAGTGGAGAACACAGTGGAACCCATAAAACTGTGGAATAGGGAAGACGAAGTTTAAGTTTAAAGTCAAAGAGAATAGAATATATGTTAGAGTGGAATTTACTAGAAAAGGTGTAAAACGGCCATTTTTTTGTACTGTTTCCATACTGCAGGTGTACTTTATTTGCGCTAAATAACCTTTTGGGTCCTGGAATATCATTTTATAGAAAATCTAAAATTAATATTAAAAGAAAACCAAATTATGAATTAGGCTGGTTTCATAATTGACCAATGATCATTTCACACAGATTCTATGCATTTCAGTTTACAAACGATGATTTTCCGTTATAACTATAAATCAAATGATGTTTTTTGTTCACCTAATTCATTACAAAGTTTAATTAACAGCTTTAAACAATTCAAAATTGAAATGGATAGTCTAGGGAACATGCTGTATTAATGTACTCTACTGCATATAATTTATGAACATTTACATAATTTGTACACTTTGAAATCACTTTCAGGCTGAAAGGGACTGAAAAAATTTAAACCGAGGGATTGTCTAAATTCCACTCTAATATATATTCTATTCTCTTTGTTTGAAGTATATGATGTCCTTAAAAATATCAGTAGCTTGGAAATCAGCTTATTACGTGACATGGTTTTCTGAACAAAAAAGAGTATTTTAAAATTATTGATTAATCAATGCATTTTTACTGCAGAAAGTTTTTTCTTTGTGCTGATTAGAATGAAAAATGATTCTTCAAAGATTGATCATGTAAGTGCAACCTTGATTTTAAGCGATTCTTAAAAGTTTAAGATTCTATTACCTCTCAATAGATCAACCTTTTATTAGATTCTGCCAAAGTTTAATCTATTCCACCACCGTTATATTAGATGCTATCAATGTTTATTAGATTCTATCATCGTTTTATTAGATTCTAGCACCGTTTTAACAGATTCTATCAAGGTTTATTAGATTCTATCACCGTTTTATTAGATTCTATCAAAGTTTAATAGCTTCTATCCACGTTATATCAGATTTTATTATAAAGGTTCTACCAACGTTTTAACAGATTCTATCAAAATTTATTAGATTCTAGCAACGTTTTATTAGATTTTATCAAAGTTTATTAGATTCTATCACCGTTTTATTAGTTTCTATCAAAGTTTATTAGATTCTAGCAACGCGTTTTATTAGATTTTAAAAAAGTTTATTAGATTCTATCAACGTTTTAACAGATTCTATCAAAGTTTATTAGATTCTAGCAACGTTTTAATAGATTCTATCAAATTTTATTAGATTCTAGCAACGTTTTAACGGATTCTATCAAAGTTTATTAGATTCTAACAACGTTTTATTAGATTCTATCAAAGTTTATTAGATTCTAGCAACGTTTTATTAGATTCTATCAAAGTTTATTAGATTCTAGCAACGTTTTATTAGATTCTTTCAAAGTTTATTATATTTCTCAACCTTATATCAGATTCATTAAAGCGAAAGAAAATGAAATAATTGTTTGGCACAATTCTTTTAGTACTTCCGAGTGGGCGTAGAGTTAAACAAATTCTGTTTCAATGTATCGCTGTCTTATAAGATTCATATAAAAAATGTAAAGCATTTAACTAAAGCTTTTATTATAGTTCTAGCAGATTCTTTACAGCACAGATGTTTATGATTTTTACTCGTATTATATAATCATGAATCTAAAAAATGGGTTCTTAAACAATTCACGCTTAGTTCATCAAAAATACATTAAAAACTGTTCATCAACATTTTATTAGATTAAATGAGATTTTATAAGATTTTTGAGATCCTATTAACTTAATATTTGAAAGTATTGAATTACATTGTCTATTTTGATTTGCCAAAATAAAGAAAAATTGCCAAGACCTTTAAGTGGTCGAGCACAATTTATCAATTAAGTTCAGACTTTAAAAAAATTTTTATGATGAAACTATTAAAACTGATTTTTTTCTGATCCAACAATAGAAATATCTAAAGAGCTTTTTTTATCAAGAATCTTTCGTAAAACTGGCATTGAAAACTGATCAAAAGAAGAAAAATCGAAGAATATGCATAGAAAGTTTAAAGAAGGTTTTAAACAAAAAAAGTTTTGTTATCTTTTGAATTCTGTTTATTAAAATAAATTAAAAACTGACGGTTTTCACCAAGCCGCCTCAAGGTTAACTTCACTTCACTTCATTTAATTAAAGTGAGTGTTTACAGAAAGGGTTATATGCCATTTCAATTATTGATTTACAATCAATAAAACTCTGTAGGCTAAATTCAAAATGACTATTTTTATTTGAACGTTTTTATGTTATGCGTGTTAGCTTTTATAGGTAATTTCAAGTAACTTTAAAAAAGAGTGGTATTTTCGATTAACAATGGTACCCATAAAGCTTAATTTGATTGACATAATCATGTTAATCAATTTAAAGATTGATTTTTTAAAATTACCTTTTATCTACGAAAGCGCATCAGTGTTGTGGACAAATTCTTTTGGATTCATTGGAGACGCATGAAACGTTTCCACGATTACTGAGTTTGAGCGCAAAGTCGACATTCAAAGTCATGAATTAGGGTGGGTACGTTTTCAGAATCGTTTTTTTTTAAATTACTAATTAACGACGACGAAAACATATAGTAAAAATCTATTGTAAACAAAAATTGTTAATAAATCGAAGTTAGAATTAATTATTCCCTTTATCATCATTATATTGAATTTCTTTGTTTCTAGGAATTTGTTAGCAGATTTCTTCAAATTCTTCAAATGTCGTCTTTTTTAATAAAATTCCAGAAAATCTGCGGAAAATCTTTGTGATTAAAGAGAGATTATGGAATCTAATAATTGAATAAGATCATATTTTCGATGAAAAGAGTTAATTTTTATTTTCTCAACCTGTTCCTAAACATCTAATTAGTTTACCATTCTGAAAATTTATCCACCCAAATGTACGATTTTGAACGTCGACTTTGCGTTCAAACTCAGAATTTACAGATCTTTAAAAGTGTTATATGTCACAAATGAATCCTAAAGAATTTGTCCACAACTCTGCATACTCAAATTAACTACCTTACATTGCCGGTCTGTCCCTTTAAAAAAAAGATACAAAATCGATCATTGTAACAAGTTAATTTTTGCATCATTTTGGGATTGTTTTTGGGTAATTTTTTTCTTGTTCAGAAATACAATTTTGAAAACATATGCTTTTCTTACACTAGACAAAAAAATGACCCATCGATCATTGTAACAGGTTAGTTTTTGCATCATTTTGGGATTGTTTTTGGGTAATTTTTTTCTTGTTCAGAAAAACAATTTTGAAAACATATGCTTTTTTTACACTAGACAAAAACTAACTGAATGAACATCACTTGTTGTGTATCAGACATCTCTTTAAATGGAACATGACTTAAAGTTTGAAGAGAAGTGACTGTGAGACACATACATCCTTATACCTGAATAGCATCATAGGACATATTGTACACACTTCAGCTTTACAAGATAAATGTAAGTTGCAAAAATTGAACATTAAAAGTGCAGACCCTTTGTGCGTCCTGATGTGAACAAACTTTACTCAAATGGACGCACTATTGAGGACGTACGAATGTGTTATTTGAAACTAAACTTTTCCTCTAAAATTCAACCGCCTCAACTTTTAAATCTTTAAATCAAGGTAAAACATTTCCCGTGGTGCTACCGAGATGCCCAACCAAAATTTGAGGCAAATTGGTCAACAGGTTCATTAGCTTTGTAAGTTGGACATGCAAACATACACACAGAGATAGTATATATATATATATATAAACTGGCTAAAGTGCTCGGCGTTGCCCGTAAAATTAAAAAAAAAGTTTGAAAAAATATGATTTGTTATCTTTTGTTTCTCCCAGGGTACCCATGAGTTTCCTCAACAAAATTCAGCCAATTTGGTTCAACCATGGTTCAATCGTTTGGCCAGCTATAGCTAACATATAAATGTATTTTATTATATAGAGATTAATGTATTAATAGAAAGGAAAGGAGAAGGAGACTGCAGCAATGATAGATTGGATTCTTGACAATGATTTCCTACTTTCAATAAACTTTCATGATGGTGCTGTAGTTGCTAACTACCCTTGGGATGATAGAAACATGAGGAAACAATTAATATTTATACAAAGTTTGTTGTTGCATCATTCGAGAGAGAGAACTGGGTGAATTTAATATTATTGTTGCATCATTCCAGATATAACTGGGTACACCTATTATTATTGTTGCATCATTCCAGCCAGTATTAGGCATAATTTGTATTATTAATCCATCATTTCAACTAGAATTTGGGACAATTCACTTTTTTATTGCATCATGCCAGCTAGAACTAGGTAAAGTTAATGTTAATTTTGCATCATTCCAACTAGAACTGAGTAAAGATAATGTTATTATTGCATCATTCCAAATATAACTGGGTAAAGGTAATGTTATTGTTGCATCATTCCAGCGAGAACTGGGTAAATTTAATGTTATTGCTTCATAATTCCAGATAGAACTGAGTAAAGTTAATGTTATTGTTGCATCATTCTAGATAGAACGGGGTAAATTTAATGTTATTGTTGCACCATTCCTTAAAGTACAGGGTAAAGCTAATGTTATTATTGAATCATTCCGGTTAAAGCTTGTTTTTAATGTTAATGTTGCGTCATTCCAACTATAATTGGACAATTGTGTCAGTAGTGCAACATTTTAGCAAGGTCTTGGCAACTTTAACGTCGTTGTTGCATCATTCCAGATAGTGATTGGCAAAATAATGTTATTGTTGCATCATTCCATCATTTCAACTAGAACTTTGAGACAATTCACTTTATTATTGCATCATGCCAGCTAGGAATGGACAATGTTCATATTTTTATTGCAAAATTCCAGCTAATGTTTCTGAGCTAATCATTTAAAATTTGAATCTGTTTTTATTTTCTTTCAAATATGTCTGATTTTAAAGAAAATTTCAGTTACAAATTATTTTCATAACAGAAAATAGAAAAATTATTCCACTGTTTTCTTATCAGTATTTCACTATAGATATTACATTGTTTGATGTACAATTGATGGATTATTCATAATTGTTAAATTTGATTATTTACAGATTTCTATTTTTTTTTCTGAAAAATATTGCATTTTTAATTTTAAATATATATGGACATATTTTCAGATTATTAAATCAAATGATTATTAAGTTTTTGAGGAGAATTGACATTTTATTGATTGATGAAACATTTGATTAGATTGATTATTTTATAAATAAATATATTGTCTGCAGACCCTCTACTGTATCTAAACGGTTTCTTTCTGATGGGGAGAATAATAGATCCCCGGACACCAAGGTCTTTGAGAACCTGGCCAAGCTTTACTCATCCAGGCATACTACTATGCATGTTGTAAGTATTTAAGTGAAATCTATTGATTTCAGGGGGTTATCAGGCCCCAACGAGTGCTGAGCCTCCCCCCCCCCCACCTGGAAAGAGAAAAAAAATTGAGCCCCCCCTAGACAAAAACATGAATACGCCCCTGTGATAAATGTATGTGTACGCCTCTGAATTCCTACTTATAGATACTTATTGAATAGCTGTCATATCAAGATTACCTTTTATCATCCCTGAATGATCGTATTAAGTTGCAGTTACACTTTATTTCACAAAAATATGAAAAATTAAAGTTAAAAAAAAAACAGAATTTTGACATGCGTAGTTGGCTTTATGTAGATATTTCAGAGAAAAGTCATAGAGTCACTTTTTTTCAAATTGAAAATCTTGAAATTTTTTTTTTGTCAGGGTGGAGCCAGCTGTGTGTCCGCCGGGTCCTTTGATTACTTTGAAGATGGAATCACTAATGGAGTTGATTGGTATCCAATCGCTGGAGGTATTTTTAATCTAAACCCAAATTATATTTTTTTTTCATAACTCTAAAAGTGTTGCTCTGAGGCTGTTAAAATTTTCATACTTTTTCTCAAAACTGGATTAATCACGAACTAACTAATTCCTTCGGTACACTTCCTAAATACCTATTTTTTTCTTTGCCGACATAAACCTCTGTTTTGGCCCATTTTTATATAGTGCATGGTTGTTTTTCATATAATGTTTAGCTTTTATATAAAAGCATAATTTTTGCAAAGAAATTTAGCAAACTTTTTTGCACACACTCCTTACAAGTGAATGTGCAAGTACTCTTTACATGCTAAAAAATGGCATGATCAAGAGACTAGAATACTTAACTTTGATAACTTTCAGGTATGCAAGATTTTAACTATCTATTTACAAACTGCATGGAGATAACTGTCGAACTATCATGTAATAAGGTATAAAAATAACACATATTTTGATCTTACATTATAAAATTTGAACTTTTATTTTTTGATGCTATGATTTTAAATTTAAAAAAAAAAATTTTTCTTAATTCCGTAATGTTTTGTTTGATATTTCAGAAACCTGGAGCTGACAAATTACAGGGTGAATATGCTAAAAATATTGGTGAGTTAAATACTTTAAATACTTTAAACATAATTTTCATATTAGGAGCATAATTACAGGGACTGGATCAGTAATTTCAATAAAAGATGACAGTGTCCGATTCACAATCATTAACAATGTGGAAGAAATTGTCGTGCTTCTAGGTTTAAAAGTGTTTTATTCTGACAATTCCATAATGCGTTCCTGTAGTAAAAATATGCAAGTTGCTTTTAAGGGTACCGTTGTGAATAGGGCTTAGTCATCTTAGCATGGATGGTCACTTCAAACCGTGTTTACAGTCTCTTTAAATCAATCTTTCCGCTCAAAGATGTTCCTGAGGACCAAAATGATCGAAACTTTGAGCGATATAATGTTTGCCAAATGGTCCTCAAAATGTGTCCTTCCGTTTTTTCGAAAATAGATTTAAAATCAGATATTCATATTAAACTAGGCCTAAGCTTGAACTCCAGATGTAATCAAGTTTATTGAAATCTGTCTCGATACAAACAAACCCTGGCAAACATTTTTTTAGAATTTACTCTTGAATTTGCGTGAGATATTCTTTTTTTGTATTTTAAGAATCAATGTTGGCGTACATTGAGTCCGCAGAGAAAGCAGTGAGAGGACTGGTAATGGACTCAAACAACAATCCCGTAGCAGGTAAACTTTCATTTTCATCATTCCGTAGTAGGTTGACTTTCATTTTTATTATTTCTTAGCAGGTAAACTTTCATTTTTATCATTCCGTAGCAGGTAAACTTTCATTTTTATCATTCCGTAGCAGGTTAACTTTCATTTTCATCATTCCGTAGCAGGTTAACTTTCATTTTTATCATTTCGTTGTAAGTAAACTTTCATTTTTATCATTCCGTAGCAGGTTAACTTTCATTTTCATCATTCCGTAGCAGGTAAACTTTCATTTTTATCATTCCGTAGCATGGAAACTTTCATTTTTTATCATTCCGTAGCAGTTAAACTTTCATTTTTATCATTCCGTAGCAGGTTAACTTTCATTTTTTCATTTCGTAGCAGGTTAACTGTCATTTTTATCATTTTGTAGCAGGTAAACTTTCATTTTCATCATTCCGTAGCAGGTTAACTTTCATTTTTATCATTTCGTAGCAGGTAAACTTTTATTTTCATTTTCATCATTCCGTAGCAGGTTAACTTTCATTTTCATCATTCCGTAGCAGGTTAACTTTCATTTTCATCATTCCGTAGCAGGTAAACTTTCAGTTTCATCATTTCCTAGCAGGTAAACTTTTACTTTTATTTTCATCATTCAGCAAGTAAACTTTCATTTTCATTATTCCGTAGTAGGTAAGCTTTCATTTTTATCATTCTGTAGCAGGTAAACTTTCATTTTCATTTTTCCGTAGAAGGTAAGCTTTCATTTTAATAATAGCGTAGCGGGTAAACTTTCATTTTCATTCTTTCTTAGCAAGTGAACTTTCATTTTCATCATGCTGTAATTGTCCTGTTGTGGGTGAGCTTTTATTTTTATTATTCCCTATTTTCCTTTCGGGTAAACTTAAATCTTCATCATTCCAAAGCAGAGGCCAAATTTAAAGAATTTGAGCGGCGGTTTAAATTTAAGCCGCGGTTTAAATATGGTTGGTTCCAGTTAAAATTGTACCAAATGTTTCAAGATTTAAATCGGCGCTAAATTTAAACCGGGTTTTGGCAGATTTAAACCGCGGCTCAAGTTCTTTAAATTCCATCTCAGGACAACTTTTAATTTTTCTCATTCCCTAGTGATTAAATTTTCATCATCATCTTTGCAGACCTTGATAAATATTTTTATTTTATTTCTAATAAACTAGAGTTAAACGTTCATTTTTATCAGTTTGTGATTTCCTACAAATTTTTTTTTTATGATAATTGATATTTTTGTATTTAGATGCTGAAGTGATAGTTGAGGGGGAGGGGAAGATAATCACAACAACGAGCAGGGAAATATCTTTTCATCATTTTATTATTTAGATATTTGAAATACAGTAGGGCACTGTACTGATCTGTCATATAATAAGTTTTTTTTGCGAAGAACCTCAAAAACGGCGTCAAAAATAAAGAAACGATTTTCTTTTTATTCTTTTTTCTTTCAAAATCATAATTAAATTAAATAAAATTTTCCCATAACATTATTTTCCGTCGTTCATTTGGATGTTTTACACAAAACAAAAAGACATGATCACGTTTAAAATTCAATAGGAATTTAAATTAAAGAAATGAAAATGAATTGAATGAAAATAAATTGAATGAAAATGAATTGAATGAAAATGAATTGAATGAAAATAAATTTAATGAAAATGAATTAAATGAAAATGAAAAAGAAAATGAATTGAATGAAAATGAATTGAATGAAAACGAATTGAATGAAAATGAATTGAATGAAAATGAATTGTATGAAAATGAATTGAATGAAAATGAATTGAATGAAAATATTGAATGAAAATGAATTGTATGAAAATGAATTGAATGAAAATGAATTGAATGAAAATGAATTGAATGAAAATGAATTGAATGAAAATGAAATGAATGAAAATGAATTGAATGAAAATGAACTGTGTGAAAATGAATTGAATGAAAATGAATTGAATAACAATGAAGTGAATGAGAATGAATTGAATGAAAATGAATTGAAATAAAATAAATTGAATGAAAATAAATAGAATGAGAATGAATTGAATGAAAATGAATTGAATGAAAAGGAATTGAATAAAAATGAATTGAATGAAAATGAATTGAATGAAAATGAATTGAATGAAAATGGATTGAATGAAAATGGATTGAATGAAAATGAATTGAATTAAAATGAATTGAATGAAAATGAATTGAATGAATATGAATATTGTGTCCTTGTTGTTGACATATTTTTAAAAAATAAATTGAAAAAAAGATTTTAAAAGGGGAGAATATTGGAGACTACTGATCCCAGGGAAATACAGGTTAGTTACAATCTTCGTGAACTTTTTATTTTTAATCGGTGGTTTTGGATTTGAACCGGCGGTACGTAGTTCAGCCAGGTTTGCCAGGTTTGCAATTGTCTGTATTTCCAGACTTTTAAAACACTCGCAGCTCTTTCTTTTAACAGTTTTAGCTTGTCAAGTCGCCATTTTATCTTCATATAATTTCGGTGATTTTTCCCACTTACATTCATGAAATTCTAAATAAAATTAGACCGGTGTCCTGTATTGAGCAGATTCTTTCTTGGGGCGGACTCATCCAACTCTTGAAGTTGTAACCATTTAACACAATGGTAGACATAAAAATCAATGTTAAAACATTAAAAATTATTAGTTGACATTTATTAAATACCTATTTAGTTCTTAAATGTGTTTAAAGGGGGTAAAAAGGCAAAGAAAAGGTTATTTCCTCTAGAAAGTCGACCTCCATTCAAATCATCCATCAATTAATATTTACTCGAGACATAGTTCTATTTTAATGTGTTTTCAAATCAAAATACATTCATAAATATCGGAAAATGTCATAACATTGCTTTTTATGTATAACATTGTGTTGAAATGCTTAAAATGGAGTCCGCCCCAGGTAAGAGTCCGCTCCATGCATGACACCGGTAATAAACGTGCTACAAACGAATGCAACGTTAGTATTTATTTTATATATATACATGACCAAGATATAAAGCTAAATTATTACAAAACATTTATAAATAATATTCCTTGGAACTCTGTAACTTAAAAAAAAAATCGATCAGCCCTGTAGTAATTTCCCCGCGTCCTGTATACGCCCCTGATAATGATAAGAATGACACCTAAACATTGTCACCGTATTGTTTGTGTGGGTGGTTGGGATTATAAAAATGAATTCTGACGTGGTAATATAAATAAATATACTCTAACTAATAATGTGAATAATATGGACTAAATATAGCTTAATGAAATAGAAATAAATATATGCACGTTGTACGTACTTTCCACAATGATACATTATTTATAATAAGTTTATTTAGAACATGTTTATAGAAGTTTATGACAACATATCGTAATGAATGATTTATTAGAAACATTTCTTTCATACTTATAAATGAGATTTTTTCTCAGAAGGAACAAAAAAATGAAAGATTCTATCTATTTACTTCATTGTAATGGGTAGTATTAAGTGCGAAAAAGTTGTTTGTTTAAGATCAAGATGAAAGTACATTTTTATTTTGATCGAGAACAAACTAGTAAAATTAAAAATCACAGCAAAAACTTTTTCGCACGCATGATACCCATTTCAATAACATATATCTTTATACTCAATTTTACTCAAATTATTTAAAAGCAGGTCGATAAATTAGGTATGAAATTTGAAATTTAATACCAGGGTGAAAATGTTACTTTTTAGCCCTGTTATAAGGCGATAATTTCTTAAAAACAATTAAAAAATTTTCTGCTAATTTTTTAATTCATTTGTATAGATATATTTACTAATGCTAACGAAATAAAAGTAATATACTGAGTATTGAAGACAATGTTTTATAAACAATTAAAAAAATACTGTTAGGTTTAAAGCTGTTGGGAACGGCCAGGAAAGTGACTGGACTGAGGTATTATAATCTATATATAAATTTGGATTGTCAGTCTCTCTGTTTGTTTGTATCCAACAAACGGCTGAAGCGATCGGACCCAATTTTTTTGTGGGACATCACGTGACCACAGGGAAGGTTTATGAATTTTAAAAATTAATAAAAGTGTTTTAAAGGTTTTTAATTTTGTAAAAAAAAAAATTCTTGAAAATCCGCGAATTTTTTTTTAAATCCGCAAAAATTTTTTCTTCGTTGTTTTAAAATGTAAACAACAAGAACATGTTCACAATTTAAATAGAATATGGGCGCGAAGCGCCCTAAAAGCCTAGTAATATAAATAATGATTTCTAATTTCGTTTAAATTATGAAAAAAAATTTTACAATAAAAATGAAAGATTAATGATGATTTTAATATTTTTCACATTTGTTTATTTTGTTTTTTAATTCATCTTCTGACAGTTTGACAAACAAAAAGTATTATTCGACGCTTATTCCAAAAAAACGTAATTTTGAAAATATGTTTTCTTTAGAAAAGAAAAACAAAATACTAGTAATATCTATAGTTAAAGAAATTTTATTTTAAAAAAGATTTATTGTTTTTTTTTGACAAAAGAAAAAAGTTATTGTTATATTGTTAAAGGAAATATAACGAAACTTGGTTACAAATAATAAAATCTTACATTTCTGGGTTTAAAAAAAAATCTTTTAGACAATAGTTTGTTTTTATTTAATATATTTATTTAATTTTAAAACTGAAAAAGGTTGATGTTACTGATGGCCCAGGTCCTAGGATTGACCTCAGATTAACAAAGGTACGTTTTTACCATTTTGAATATTTTTTTTTTGATGCCGTGCTACATGACGTCATTACAAATCGAAATACTGTTTTCATTTCGAAAAAAGCGAACAATTTGTTTAGAGTTTAAATCATTTTGGGAGAGGGGGGGGGGAGGAATCATGGTTCGTCAAAGGCGGTAAAACGTTTTTAAACCTTAGATTTCTGATTAAAGGTTCAAAATATTATTATCAGGGGGAGCGGGGGGAGCTCTTTGGCTGGCTTTACACGGATTCAAACAACTAGAGGTAGGGCTGGGCACGTTACAGGAATAGGGCTGGACTCGTTACAGGACTAGGGCTGGGCACGTTACAGGACTAGAGCTGGGCACGTTACAGGACTAGAGCTGGACACGTTACTGGACTAGGGCTGACACGTTACTGGATTAGGGACGTTACAGGACTTGGACTGGACACGTTACAGGACTAGAGCTGGGCACGTTACAGGGCTAGGACTGGGCACTTTAAAAGGACTAGGACTGGGCACGTTACAGTACAAGGGCTGGGCACGTTACATGACTAGGGCTGGGCACATTACAGGACTAGGACTGAGCACGTGACAACATTTTTAATCCGATCACTGATAGTTAGTAAAATTATTAGGCCCATACCACTCAAAACTAAAGTAAATTGTTTAGTTAAAGTAAGTGTTTATTACAATTTACTTTCTCTTTTTGTCTAGTCCTCTGTAATGCGAAACCATTTGTTTATTTTCATTTCTTGGTGTCATTTTTCATTTCTTGGCGTCATTTTTAATTTTTTGGCGTCATTTTTCATTTCTTGGCGTCATTTTTCATTAATTTCAAAATAACTTCCGTTTTTACAGAAACTTTGCTCAGCCCTCCTTGAACAAATTCAAAAATATCCTTAGCTAAAGTGCGAAAGTAAAATCGAGATTTGTTAAAATACTAGTAACGGAATTGTGCACAATTATTGGTGTCACTGTATTTCTATAGAAATGCGCTAGAATTTCCTGGATATGTCGTTTTATTTTATTTAAGCGTGCTCAGACAGCATTTGATCTTGATATCCATCGTGGTAAATTTTTTGAGGGATCGATTCAAGTGCTTGATCTCTCGATTAAAGTGATCACGTTGAAGTACGAATTCCGCAATGTCTCCATAGGACTGCACAGATACGGATTAATGATTGTTTATCCACAGGTCGAATTTGAAGAATTTAAACCGCGTCGCTGAACCGCCAAAAACCGGTTCCATTTCACGTGGAACCAATCATGTTTGAGCCTCGTCTCAAATTTGAGGGTCAAATTCCTTAGATTCGGCCTCAAGATCCATGTCCAAAAGTTTTGACCCAATACAAGCTTAAATGTTCTAGTCACTATATCTTTGCGACCGGATAATGTAAACCTTTGATATTTCAAATTTATATTATTTGATCATAGTTTGAACTATTAAACGACATGATTGAAAAAAAGGGTTTACTAAATCACAGTATGTGGCAAAAACTCGAATTCCTTTGTGTTGGGTCAGAACTTGTTCAGCTGATTTTGTTATTTGTTTCAGGCGGCTGAAGAAACAACTGTGAATCCAAATACAACAATTGAGAATGAAAATGATATCAAGGAAAACATCTTTAACAAATTTCATGAATCTAATTTTTTTAAAATTTAATTCTAATTTTCATTAAGCGACAAAGAAATTGAGTCTTTGCCGCTAACTCTGATTTTCTAATCCCTATATCTTTGCAACCCAATATCTTAGATCTTAGATATTTCAAACTATAAATTCTGTTGGATCAAATATTCTAAGTTTGAAATATCAAAGGGTTACACCATCAGGTTGAAAAGATAACGGGAGTTAAAAATTAGAGCTTGTGGCTAAGACTTAATTTCTTTGAAATCCACAAGTAGGGGAGAAAAGTATTTATATAAACTTTTGCTTAAAAATATATAACATGATTCAAAACAGGCTGGCTTGTAAAAATGGGGAATGAAGACGACATGCACGTGCGGTGCTCTAAAAACTGGAATGCTTCTAAATGGACCTCAAAACCCGGAATGTTTATAAATTGACCTCAAAACCCGGGATGTTTATAAATTGACCTCAAAACCTGGAATGCTTATAAATTGACCTCAAAACCTGGAATGTTTATCAATTGACCTCAAAACCTGGAATGTTTATAAATTGACCTCATAACCTGGAATGTTTATAAATTGACCTCAAGAGTAACTATGTATAAAAAAGAGTGCATAATTTCTGTATTTGATCTCTTGTACAAGGGTAACAACGTATAAAAATCATAAGTATTTTCATTAAAGAAGAAGAAAAAAATAAAATAAGAACTCTTAAATTTTCTTATTAAATAATCAAGTAAATGTTTGAGGACATTCTTAAAATTCTTTTAAAATTATAACAATATTCATTTTATTTCTACCCTAGTTGATACCATTTTTTCATTCAGCAATCTGTTAAAATGACTTTTTTCTTAAAATTTTAAACACGTCATTATTCTTGTTACTTGGGAAAACACTATAAGCTATGACATCCCTTTGTATTTTAAAGGTGGGGCTAGTCCTCTGTAATNATTTCCAATGTATATAGTTAACAAATATATATATATAGAAGAATACCGGGACGATCTGTAGTCACCTAGACTAATTTCCAATGTATATAGTTAACAAATATATATATATAGAAGAATACCGGGACGATCTCTAGGCACCTAGACTAATTTCCAATGTATATAGTTAACAAATATATATATATAGAAGAATACCGGGACGATCTCTAGGCACCTAGACTAATTTCCAATGTATATAGTTAACAAATATAATATATATAGAAGAAGCCAAAACCAAAGTTATTTCAGTGACTTAAGCGTTTTACCGTATTTAGTAAACTCTTGTTCATTTCAAGTACCGGGTCGACTTTTAACCAGCTAGAGCAAGCTGTACAGTAAAATAACAGCCTATGTAAGGCAAACCAGGACAGGCGCCAAATGAATGATCCCCTTTTAGTGAAATTTATGTAGTGTGTGTGCATACTGTACAACTTGTTCTAGCAGCCTAAAAGTTGGTTTAGTAATTATAAGGAATCTGATTTTCTAGTAATATTAATCTGTAATATTAATGATTAAACGATTACGTCAATGACCAATTGTTGTTACATTAGTTTCCGCGTCCTTTGGCGGTTATGTTGAAAGGGGGTCTGACTTGATTTCCACGGAATGATGATTGACAATTTATTTATTTATTTATTTATTTCTTTTCTTGGTTTGTTAAAGATGATGTTTTTCTGCAGGGTATCCAGGTAGAAATAGCTCCTGGTTGGTGTTTAGAGATAACAATATTCAGACTACCCGGCTGGTGCTAGTCCTAGACTACAATATTTAGACTACCCGGCTGGTGCTAGTCCTAAACTACAATATTTAGACTACCCGGCTGGTCCTTATAGTCATAGACTACAATATTCAGACTACCCGGCTGGCGCTAGTCTTAGACTACAATATTTAGACTACCCGGCTGGTGCTAGTCCTAAACTACAATTTTTAGACTACCCGGCTGGTGCTTATAGTCATAGACTACAATATTCAGACTACCCGGCTGGCGCTAGTCCTAGACTACAAAATTTAGACTACCCGGCTGGTGCTAGTCCTAAACTACAATATTTAGACTACCCAGGTGGTGCTAGTCCTAGACTACAATTTTTAGACTACCCGGCTGGTGCTAGTCCTAGCCTACAATAATTAGACTACCTGGCTTGTGCTAGTCCTAGACTACAATATTCAGACTACCTGGCTGGTATCTTAAATATATGTTTATGACGTGAATTCCTGTACGGACCCAGGACCCGGATCCGCATAAACACCGCTGGCAAGAATTATAATTTCTGTAAAAATATTTATCTTTAGAGCTGTTCTAATCTAGCTAAATCTTGCTTTCCAATAAACCTAATTATATTCTAGAAGTAATTGCATTAATAGAACAGGATATAAAGATCCAGGATGTTATCATTTCATCGTGTCATAGCGTCAATGATAAAACAGAATTAGAATTTTCTTAAATTCGTCGTCATCGTAAACCTAATACTTTAAGCGAAACATAAACATATACTTATAATTTTATCAGAAACATACATTTAGATCAATGCCCCGGATATTTGGGGGAAAGCAACAAACACCAATTTTACATCCAACCCCCAAATGACGTCAAAAATGAATTTGCGGCATGCGCTCTTCCCTATGACATTCTATTTTTACACCTGTGTTGTCGACAGGTGCACTTGTCCTGTAAAGAAAGTCTACCCTCTTATGTGTTTTAATCATTTCAACACAATTTTATACTTCAAAACATCCGACACCCAAATGACGTCAAAAATGAATTTGCGGCATGCGCTCTTCCCTATGAAGTCCTATTTTTACACCTGTGTTGTCGACAGGTGCACTAGTCCTGTAAAGAGAGTCTACACTCTTATGTGTTTTAATCATTTCAACTCAATTTTATACTTCAAAACATCCGACACCCAAATGGCGTCAAAAATGAATTTGCGGCATGCGCTCTTCCCTATGAATCAATCCAGATACAACTCTCTCAAACTCTATACTCTCTACCGAGAGCTAACACGTCTGATCGACTGTAATAAAACAGAGTTTATATTGAATTAACTATATTTTAGAATAAGTTACAAATAAAGATTAAATCGACCGATAATACGGTCAGGTGATTATAACGTAATATTTATATATACAGGTAGGTTCAGGTTTCCAAGATATGGGGGTTATTGCTATATTTATTACATATCAAGTATTTAAGATCATTGATCAAGAGATTTGTAGATCTTGAGATTCATTCATATTTGTATTCAACTACAAAGCACGAGATAATACAAATAAAAAATCACAATTTACTATGTAGTTTGGCCTTACCTAACCAGAGTAGGTTGTTGGTTGGCCCATTATAAGCGAATGAGAATTGTAAATAAATATATGGGTGTACACTGTACAGTGTACATTTTAAACATAACACTGATGATAAATCAGGAAAAAGGTAAGGAGGTGGTGAAGAGGTTTTAAGAGAAAGGGAAGGTACTCAGCGGAAGGGTTGGAACATATATTATTAGAGTCATATTTATGAATTACAGGGTGAAGAAAATAGTAAAGACTAAGTTTATCCACATGAAACACGGTTTTTTTTACAGATATAACTTGCATGACTATCTAAATAGTTCTTGGCGACTTTTCTTTTAAACGATTTTGCAGATTTAGTTTCTTTAAGCTCTAATTCAATCGAATTCCAGAATTTTGGAAATAAAGCAGAGGGAAAACATGCTAGCGTTTTAAAAAGAACCCGCTCAAGTTTATATGATTTTGTTCTATTTGGTTGAGCTAAAGAATTAAACATATCATGGAAGGAAGTTGGAAGGCTTTCATAAAAGTATTTATGCATAAAAGATATGTTTATATGTATCATCAAGATTTAGATGTTCTAATCTGAAAAATATTGGATTTAATGTGCCTTAAATGAACTATTATTTACTGCTCTAATTGCCCTTTTTTTGCAAAAATTTGATTTTCTTTAGTTTAGCATTTTTTACGCCCCCCCCCCCCTTCATGTTATAATTCCATACTCAATATGTGTCCTTAGAAGTACATTATATACCAGTAGACGAATGTTTAATGGTAAAATGTTTTTAATCTAATTCAGAGCAAAAAATTTAGCAAGCAATCTTATAGGAGACACGTTCAGTGTGATAGTCCCAATTTTAAAATTCATCAATTTTGAGTCCAACAAATTTATCTATTTGTACAGTTCTTTTTAGAATCTAATTTCCAATTTTTAATTTGCAGTTCTCGGGATCATATTTTTATTCCTAAATATCATAAACTTTGTTTTGGAAACATTTAGTGTTAAACGGTTTGCCTGAAACCATGCAGCTGCCCTTTTTTAGTTGAAAGTTGGCAACAATTACTAAAGTTTCGATATGTGCAGATGATTTTAGAAAACTAGTGTCATCAGCAAATAGATTAGTAAAAAAAGACGTTGCTAAAGTCAAATCGTTTATCTACATGAGAAATAGTAGGGGCCCAAGAACACTTCCCTGGGAAATTGTTTTTTCTTTAGAAAAAATACCATTTATACATCAATTAAAAAACCGTAGTACTCGAGTTTTTCTTAAAGAACAGTCAAAAGCTTTCTTTAAACCAAAAAATTCCCAGTTTAAATTCTGGTTGGGGTTTATTAAGGTTTTCGTAGATTTTTTGCATTATATGTAGTAATGGTTGATTAGTATTATGTTTTGGTCTAAATCCATTTTGATGTTGATAGAAAATCTCTAACTTGTTAAGATATATCACACATTTGTGTCGTAGCTATTTTTTCAAGAAGTTTACTGGGAGAATACTAATTGGTCTGTAGTTATTAAATTTATCTTTTTCGTCAGTTTTAAAGATATGAATTATTTTTGCACATTTATAATCACTAGGGATATATCCTGTTTAAAAAGAAAGGTTAAAAAAATGAGCTATAGGATAGACAATACTTTCAATTATTTCCTTCAGTAGCTTGTTCCTTACTTGAACTAGAGAGAGAGAGAGAGAGAGAATATAAAGGTTGTATATTTTCTACTATATTTCTATATCTCAGAGAAACTATGAGAGTAATCATCATATTCTTATTGCTTAGGTTCATAATACTTTTAGATCATTATTATTAGAACATTTTTCAATAAAAGAATAATTTAGAGCTTAAAGAGCCAAAAGACGCAATTTCAAGAAGCAGTTCACATTGGTAACCTTTAAACCTAACTGTCTACGCAAAAGTTATTGTCGGGATTCTTTGAAAAAATAACTAGTTTAATTTCAGTTTTAAACAAGTGGCTGGCGCAGTTATGCATTAAAGACAAATATAGGAATGACAGATTTCAACAATTTTTAAAATATGAAAACGGCAATATCTTACCCATTGTTACTGATATAAAGTTTAAAAAAGTACCGCCATAGATCTAAATTGCCACTCTAATAATCGAGGGTTACATGATTTAATGTCAATAGGTCCGTTTAAATGTGACCGCAAGTTTTGATGATAATATTGTAATCAAACAAGAATTCGCGCTATAAAAATCAATTAATTTACAACTTCTTAACATTTGATGATTTAAATTTTTAAATGCAGGGTGAAATTCTTATTGCAACAAACATACTTGCCAACTTACCAGCTAAATTATAAAACAGTTGGGGTTGGATGTTTTTTTTTTTAAGTATGTTATAAAATATCGATAGAATCTATTTTCAAACCTCAAAGAAAAATATTTCTTTTTTAATGGAAATTAAAAATGTTCTTTTATGAAAATGAGAAAAAAGTTTTCATGTTTAAAGAATCGGGTTTTCTGTCGCTGATTTCTCTACCATCCGAGGAAGCTTTGGATTAGACTATCCAATAGAGGTAAACATATTTTTTATTTACAAATTTTCCTTTTTTCAAACAAATTAAAGAAACATCAGTAATTACCTTGACTCTTTGTACTAACCTTCCTTTTATAAAGAGAATAAAACATGAACCTCTCTGTAAATGGAAGTTCCAAACAGTCCCTTTAAGAAAAGTTTATATTATATTTTTCTTTTTAGATTACTGAAAAACTTAATGTTTTAGGACTGGCCAGAAGCATTGACTGAAACAGTATATTTTCAAAATTCGAACGCCAGGTAAAAACTGAAAATAGAGATTGATAAAAAAACGTGAATGATAGATTTATAAAAACTTTTGGTATTTTTTAATTAAAAGTATACAAATTTGAACGATAATTCTAAATACACAGAGAGTCAAACTTCCGTACTTGGGCGTTGTGACTTTTTATAAAAAGACATTTCAAAGATGGATATTTCTTAGATGGACATTTCATAAAGATGGATTTTTCATAAAAAGACATTTTATAAATGGAAATTTCATATATGGACATTTCATGTTATAGAAGACATTTTATATCCACGACATTTCATAGCCAGGACATATCATAGACAGGACATTTCACATTTCATAGACAGGACATTTTATAGACAGGACATTTCATAGACAGGACATTTCATAGACAGGACATGTCATAGACAGACATTTCATAGATATGATATTTTTTAAAAACAGGACATTTCATTTAAATGAAACATTTCGTAATCAGAGAGGATTTTTTAGAGAATTTCCCAGAAATGTTCAATCTATAAAATGTCTTTACTTATTGTCTTTATTCTATTAAATTTCCGATCTTTCATTTTGCGATCTATGATTTTGCGATCTATGATTGTGCGATCGGGATCACGAAATAAATAAAGACCTCCTTGTAAAGAAAGTCAGTTTAATAATTTTTTTGGTTCATAATTAATTCTTACTTGAGGTTACCCACAATGGATAATACTACGAATACGTTTCCATGTAATTAATTATTAGACATAAAAGAAAAAAGGAATTGAGTATTTTGCACAAACTCAAATGGGCTAATCACGATATCTTTGCAACCTGATGGTGTAAACCTTTATTATTTAAAATTTAGACTTTTTGATCTATACGAATTCATAGTTTGAAATATTTATGGTTTACCCCATCAAGTTGCAAAGATATAGGAATTATACGATTAGACTCACATTCTTTACAGTTGTGAATAATCTATATAAGGGAACAGCCAGTGTTAATTCCGTACAGTTGTCTCTGAAGTCATATCCTTTGTGGTCAAATATGCATACAAACATATTCGGAAACAAATTGAAATTTGAAACACATTCGGAAACAAATTGTTCATACTTTTGAGGAAGAAAAAATACGTAATTTCATTTTTGCCGTTACTCGTAACTCAACCGACCCTGTTGTGTAAAAACCATGAAAACAAACCTTTTTCTTTAGAATTAAAGACTACTACTCCTCCCGCCCCTCCCCCGTTGTCAAATGGCTAACTGATCAGGAAATCTCCAAACCGGAAGTAGTTTCATCAACACAGTTTCCGGTTCCACTCTACCGACACAGAAAATACAACGGACCAAGAAAAAATCTTGTAATTCGTCTTTAAGCCTAAAAAACGTTTAAATACTACTAAATATATAATACATATACAAAAGAATCGGAATAATATACATATATATATTTGTAAATTTATCAAAAAATTTTAAATAAAAATATATGAAAATATTTTATACATTTTAAAAAATAGACAAAAGAGAGAGTTTTTCCCAAATAAATATTATTTAATATTAACACTAAAAAATGACATGTATTATACTACCACTTCACAAGTACTGCTATCGTAAAAAAATAAAAAGAGAAGTTTGGTTTTCATCACTAAGAAAGAAAGTTCCAAAGTCAAGTACAAAGAAACCTTTCACTTTCTTCTATTTGAAACTGGTCGAAGTGCCCGGCGTTGTCCGTGGAATTTTAAAAACACTTTGGCAAAAAATTGGGGAATATGAAATTTTTTTAGCCTATGTTACCCATAGGCTTTCTCAAAAATTCAGCCAAGTGTTGTCCAACCGTTTGGCCAGATATAGCTAATGCATATGTATATATATTGAGCGAAGAACTTTTTATTTTGTAGATAACCTAAGTTACATTTTAGATCAAAAAAGCATAAAATGTAAAGTATGTGGCTTAAAAAAGAAGTTTTTTCCCGAATTTTAGTTAAAGAAACAAAATAGTGAACAAAAAAGTGTTTTACCCCCCCCCCCCCCTCCCCTCCCTTGAATTCTGTTTGTTACATCCCCCTGTATTGAAGAAAAGGCTAATATCCCTTTTAGAATCCCCCCACCCCTAACAACAAAAAATTGGCTTTAAAATTTGGATTTTTCCCCACTTTCCCCTTTCCTTTTTGATCCCTGAAAGAAACTGATAGATATAGTGAAATGCAAATTAAGGCAAACAAATTTTTACAATAAATTCTAAAAATATAATTTAATGGAGCCAAAAGACCCCTGAACTTAAGAAAAATAACACACTCAGGGGGGGGGTTAATGCACTACTGCCCCACATACCTCTTATGATTCCCCCTGTACCCCCCCCCCTCAATCCTTGAAGATTTGATTACACTCCCTCCCCTCAGAAAAGTACTATTGCGCCCCTGAAAGTTATCTTCTTTAAGAAAGTACTTCCTACGCCCTTTATTTTTTTTTTAATTTCAAAAGATAAACTAGCAGTAGAGATAAGAACTTATTTTTATGTTTAGCTAGTTCGTTTAGAATAAAGATAGAAATATGAGATGTGTAGTTCTCTTAACTTTAATCGGATTTTGTTTCGGAAGCAAATATCCGGCATCAGGGGCGTCAGGAAATAGGTAAAATATTGATGTCTTTGATTTTTCTTTCCTCATTTTATTCATTCGGTCATCATACTTTTTAAGCCTAAAACCTGAACAAGGATACAGTCGATCAAAGCGGACAGGCAAAGAGAATAGAATAATATTTCAGGGCCCAAAAGGTTATATAGCATAAATATGTGTACTGCATACTGCATGTGTACTACATGCAGTATGGAAACAGTACAACAAAATGGCCGTTTTACACTTTTTTCTAGTAAATTCCCCTCTAATATATATTCTATTCTCGTTGGGGATATGTCCAAGCTTTAGGTGTCGCCAGCCCAGGTCCTTAAATTTACGTACTTAGCCGACCCTTTCTTTAATATAAACGTTTCTAACATTGATACCTAGACAACTGTGAAAGTTATTTTCAAACTTCTTAGACTGCTTCTTAGACAGCTTCTTAGACAGCTTCTTAAACAACTTCTTAGACAGCTTCTTAGACAGCTGCTTCGACTTAAAAACAATGTATTTGCTTGGGCTAAAATTTTGGGCTAATATTTTAAACAAGGGCGTGCATATCTTGGTTCTCAGCGATAACATACAAAAAATGGCACACTCACTTAGGAATTTATTCAGAAAGTTTTATATTATTTAAGATTAACTAGCTTCAAAATATCAGGTTTGAAAGACTGTAACGGTTATTTATAAACGGATACGTTCATTAATTTATATAAAGTAGTAATCTACCTTTTACCAATCCTATTCTTCATTCTTCAGTTTAAGATTTGAAAAGTGTGATAGCTCTGAGTTCTAGGGGCACTGCCCCCCTGCCTCCCTGTATACGCCCTTGTTTACAACAACATCAATTACACTTCATTTTTGTTTTAATTTTGTCTTCCTATTCCACAGTTTTCTGGTTATAACTGTAGAATACCTTAATAGTTCTTCAACAGAAGAATGCTACGGTGAATATTACATCTTATACACCCTTTAATGACATTTACAGCTAGGGCTGGGCACGTTCCGACTTTTTTGAAATAGTTCCGTTCCGTTCTAGAATTAAGAACTTTTGCTAGATTGTTCTGTTCTCATTCCTTTTTTCCGATTGTTTCGTTCTCCTTTCCGTTTCATCCCATTCCGTTTCGTTCTTAGTCTAAGAACGATCATCCCGTTCTGTTCCGTTCTTTGTGTTCTTAGTCAAAGAACGGTTCCATCCCCCCGTTCTGTTCTTATTCAAGAACGTTTTCATCCCCCGTTCCGTTCTTAGTCAAGAAGATAGGAGGGATTGGGGAGGGGGTAGTGTTACCTTAGAGATGTCCAAGACAATAGCTATGTAGAAAATAGGCTGTTTAAAATGTAAAAAATGACGATTTTATTTTAAAAAGTTCCTAACTTTCCTGAATGTAAACGTTCTTTTAAGCTAATATCCATTTTGTTCTGTTCCGTTCCAATATTTTTGAGAACGCGTTCTTTGCATTCCATTCAATTTCGGAACGATGGGATTGTTCTTGATAGTTCCGTTTGTTCTTGTAAAAGAATGATTGTTCTTCAAGAACGACGCCCAGCCCTATTTACAACTACAGATTGATCCCGGTACTGTGATATATAATTTCGTCAAACATTCCAAGAATCTTTTAGCAAAGTTATGTTTAACTATTATTTTGTCCCTTTCTCATCTTTATGATATATTTGCTCATTAACGCTAAACAAATTTGGACCTACTAGCTGTTTGACGTTAATTAAATACAAATAATCATTATTTATGTAAAGAGATATGCTCGTTCGATCGTTTCACCTGAAAAAAAAAGACAATTTATAAACATTTAGTTTTTTGTTGCTAAAAATCAGCTAGAACAATTGGGTAGGAAATAAAAAAATAATAATAAATAAAAAAAGCTAAGGTCCAAAAAATGAATTCCTTTTTTAAAAATTAATTGAGCCCGTTTAAAAAAGGACCGTACATTCGTGATTTCAATTAACCCACCAGGAAAAAGGTGTTGGTCCTCCTCCAGGAAAAAGGTGTTGGTCCTCCTCCAGGAAAAAGGTGTTGGTCCTCCTCCAGGAAAAAGGAGGTGTTGGTCCTATTCACAACGAAACACTTTTGTCCCTTTAAAATTTATCAACGAGGGTAAGGAAAACACTTTGCGTTTGTTTTCTAAAATGGTGGTCGTCTTGCCGTGCGCTAGCGTACAGTGTGAACTCAAAGCAGCTGATGTCACACGTATCCAGATTTTTCTACACGGTTACCCACAAAGGATGAGACTCCAAAGACGACCGGAAACTCTTAAAATGTGACGAACCCTTAGATGCTGAAATCTTATGGCTTTTTTTATGTTTTGACAAAGAAAGAAACACGTTTATACAGTGGCAGGGAATGAATATAAGGAAACTGACAATATAAATTATGTACACACGGCTTTAAGAAAGAAACACGTTTATACAGTGGCAGGGAATGAATATAAGGAAACTGACAATATAAATTATGTACACACGGCTTTAAGAAAGAAACACGTTTATACAGTGGCAGGGAATGAATATAAGGAAACTGACAATATAAATTATGTACAGCAAGGCTCAACATTTGTGCGTAACTCTGTATGTCCAACACGGTTTTCAAAAATTATAATGTAAATATAAATTTTTTAAAAAATTTTCTTTGTTGATTTTCTAACCGATTTTATTTCTTTAAAAAAGTACATTATAAACAAAATCAATCCATATTAAATAACAAAATACTTTAATACAGAGAAAACAACATTTAAAGAAAACATGAATAATGCCGGACGAAATAAATGTACGGTCGGACGGAGAACAATTGTGAGAGCACTGCCGAAAAATTATCTTTGAGACGGCCTTAACGGGGTCTGGCCGAAAAATGAATGCTTTTGCTCATCCTGGACTAACCAGGGTTAGATGTGTTCGGTTTCTTTCATTTGGGATAAGGACCGAACTGTTAAATCAGCGTATGCCTTCCCTCCCAAATAGGACACACCACTTTATACAAATAGCGGGTCATTTGAAATTACGCTTACAGTCCCTTTTTAAACGAAAATGTAACTGTTTAAACTAGGATTGTTGGAGGGGAGGAGGCAGAGGTTGGTGAATTTCCCTGGCAGGTGAGAATTAAGGATGTTTTTTTTGTTGTAGATTTTTAAATACTCAAGGTTCTTAGTTATACATTCCGCGGATTCCTAGAAAGGAATTGAGTCTTTGTCACAAAATCTAATTTTCTAATCCCAATATCTGTGCAACCTAACAGAGTAGATCTTTGGTATTTCAAACTTAGATTCGTTAATCCAACAGAATTACTCAAGGTTTTTTTAGTTATATATATATATTCCGCGGATTCCCAGAAATTATCGCGGATTTCCCCACCAAAAATTTCTTGATAAGCGTACAATGTGAGTATATAGGAGACACACCATACAGTAGTAAATTTCACGTAAGATATTTTATGTTATAAAATCCTAACTCATCTTATTGAAGAGATATTAAGAAGATGAAAAATGTTTTATATTTATGATATGAAATCGGATAAAGATGGCGTAAAATCTTCCCCTTGGATATTTAGAAAGATTAAATTTTCCCATTTGATAATTGAAGGATTTTTAGAATGGTTTTGGTAAATTATATAGCCGTACAAAGCCTAAGGGTGTCACAAATTATTTTTAACATATTTTTTTATTGTCTTATAAACCGGATAAAGTTTAATTTTT
Source organism: Eurytemora carolleeae (assembly GCF_000591075.1). Lineage (NCBI taxonomy): Eukaryota > Metazoa > Arthropoda > Copepoda > Calanoida > Temoridae > Eurytemora > Eurytemora carolleeae. Next base: position 226,170 of record NW_019396666.1, on the reverse strand, counting down.
GAAAAAAACTTTTTATTCTGGATATTTGCAAATATATTTTTAAAACTTTCTTAAATCGACATATTTTATCTAAGACGGTTAAGTTAAAATAAGCATTGATAAATACTGCTTTATATCGAGTAGATATTCTTAAACATACTGATGTAAAACCTTTCGGAAAGTAGGAAATAATCTGCATATAATATTTGCCAAACCAAACCAATTTTTTTTGAACAAAAAATATTTACTATTTATAAATGAGTGCACTTTAGGTTTAATTTCATTCTAGTTTTGCATAATTTCCATTTATGTCAAAGCTGGTTTAACCCTTAACAATAAATCAAAAGGCAGTAGCCCATCGGATTTACGCGCATGCGGCGTAGAGTGCAGGTTCTCTCTCTGGAGCATGTGCATAATTCTTTTGGGTCAAACTGCGCGCGGCGGGTCAGCGTTAAAAAAAATAGGACGTAAGTTTCGACGTACTTTTGAAATTTTTAAAATCCTCTCTTGCACCTGAGCTGAAAACGTTAAAATGTGATATCCTTAATCCCGATCTGTTGACTTTTCTGGAGATTAAATTCATGTGGAGAACAAGCCATATTTAATCTGGAGATTAAGAAAAAGTTTGAATTAATCATTAATCCTGATATCCACCATTCTAAAGTTTTCAGCTCAGAACTATTAAAACAAGATGTCTAATTTTTTATTTATTTAAAACAATACATTGTTTGATATCAGGTTTCTCTTCGTAACTTTCTGTCTGGTATTTCACATTTCTGCGGGGGAACCATTATACATCCTTCATGGATTCTTACTGCAGGTACTTTTACTTTCTATTAAAGGACATTAAAGGGACTGTACAGATAATCTAAAGTGGCATTTTTTTTGCAAAGTGGTATGTCCGATTCGTAACATTGCATTTTTTTCTGATCGAGTATAAATAAGATATCCTGTGTCAGAATTTAATTAATTTAAGCCACATCTCAAATTCCCAAAAACTGGTTTCAATTGAGCGCCGGCTTAAATCTTGAAAAATTGAATACAATTTTAAGTGGAACCAACCATATTTGAGCTGCGGCTTAAATTAATGCCACAGCTCAGATTCTTTAAATTCGGCCTCAGATCTCTTTAGCTAAGAATTGATTATTTTTAATTGTGATTCAGACATACCACCCTGAAAAAGAAGGTCACCTAAAGTTATGTCTTTAGTTCAGTACCTTCAAACTATTTTCTTTGTACTTTACTTTTAATAAGATAAACTAAAAGTTGACAAAATAGTTAAAATTAAAAATTCTTGAAATTAAAAAATTTTAATCAAATTATGTCATAATTCACATTTTCAAGATGATCAAAGAAATAAACATAATTTACATAAAAATTGTATATTTTTATGCACTTGATTTACAAACTTTTCAGTAAAGACTCCAAATTTTCACTGGAGAGAAACTTTCATATATAAAATTGGAGACCTCACATTCTCTTCAGAATCTTCTATATTTTAGCGGCGCAGATTTTCATCATAGACCTGAAAAAGATGCTTAAAGGGAGTGACCGGCCATGTAAAGTAGTTGAACTGAGGACGCAGTGTTGTGGAAAACTTCTTTAGGATTCATTTGAGACATATTTCACTTTTTAAAAGTCTGTAAATCCTGATTTTGAGCGCAAATTCGACGTTCAAAACTCCTGATTTGGGGGTGGATATGCTTTCAGAATTAGTTTTTTTTAAAATTATTAATTAACGACGACATAAAATGTAAAAATATTCTACAATAAACTACAGACATTAGGAACATTTTGAGAAAATAAAAATTAATCTTATCATCGAAAATAAGTAATCTTGTTCAATTATTATTTTCTATTATCTCATTATTCTAGTTTCTCGTTATTCACAAAGATGTTCGCAGATTTTCTATAATTATTATTGAAAAGACGACATTTAAAGAATTTGAAGAAATCTGCGAATAAATTCAAAGAAAATTAGAAATTCAATATAATAATGAAAATGAAATAATCGATTTTAGCATTGATTTATTGACAAATTTCTTTTGTGAAATATGTTCCTTGCCATCTAATATGATTACTGTATAATTTTTACTTTATTTTTCGTTGTCGTTACTCAATAATTAAAAAAAAAACTAATTCTGAAAGCTTATCCACCCCCAAATCAGGAGTTTTGAATGTCAAATTTGCGCTCAAACTCAGGATTTACAGATCCTTAAAAAGTGAAATATGCCTCAAATGAATCCTAAAGAAGTTTTCGACAACACTGCATACTCAGTTCAATTGACTTACATAGCCGGTCACTCCCTTTAATAGTGTAAAATACAAAAATAAATACACAATATTGTGTTGTAATATTTCTATCCTAATTACGAAACCTCTTCATGCGCCATTCCAAGAGATTTTAGAAAACTGTGATTGCAATAGGGTAGAAGATTATAATTATTTCAGCTCATTGTCTGGATGGACTGACTCCTATTCAGTATGAGGTTGTGGCAGGTATGTTTTATTTAACATTTTACCACAGAACAGGTAGTCATAGAAGGATCATTGACGCAGACTGCCCTGCCTACCTAGCTTGAAAGAGATGCTGCATGAAGCTGTATATTTCAAGTTAATCAATAAATAAAGGTGTAGAATTTGGGGGTTGTTGTATATTTCCACAGTGTGTCCAGTGGTTCCAGGGAGGGAGTGTGGCTAGAACTTAGTAACAGTAAACTTTCTGTGACACAGCGGTCTCTTTCCATCATATCACATTGGCCCCTTAAAAGAATTACCAACCTAATTCATCATATTAGTTTCTTTTTAGTCTACCTTGATTCCATTTTTCAGGACAGCACAACATTCATCTACCAGATATTCATGAAGAGGTAGTTATTTTTATACATTTATCCATTTTTGTAATCTTAATGATAAAGCTCTTGCTCATATATATATTTTTATATATTCGCTGTAGCTTACCAAAAGGATCAAGTTGGCTGAAATCAGTTGAGGGAACCTACGGGTATCCCAGGGGTGTGGTGGTGGTTGAAAAAATGTCAGAATTTTTCTTTATTCCACAGGCAATTCCGGGTATTACATAAGCTAAATCATGATTTTATACTTAGTGGGGGAAGACGGTGGGAGTAACTATGACTATGAATATTAAACAATGGCAACGTGGGACATTTCAGTTAGTTATTCTTTATGCTGTTTAGATCCGACGAATTGATCTAGGAATAATGCACCCTAACTACACTTGGAATGATAAGGTTGTAAACTTTTCATTATTTAAAAGGAATGCCCATACAGTATTTTACTGAAATAACAATGATATTTTTCATTAAAAAAAATACATTTTCCTTAATTTTTTTTTTACTTCATAAATTACATTTGGAGATAATCATATATATGTATATTTATCTATTGTATGTACAAAGATGGTTGTATTTGATGAAGATGAAGGTTGTCTCTGAATTTTGAATTTATTTGACGCATTAATTGGTGAACCATAATTTAATAATTCTTCTAGTCCTGGCATTTCCAATATGTCATCTTCAATTTTTACTTTTTCCAGAAATGACTAAGGGAACTCTGTTGTTACAATAATCATATTTGGAAAAGTAAATTGTAAGTATTATAAACTTAATAATTCTAGTTTATTTCTTTAGGAGTTTGATATTGGATTAGTCAAGTTGAATTCCCCTCTTAGAATGACAGATTATATAAAGGTATAAATCTCTAGTTTTGAGTGCTGACACGGCAATTTTGGTTTCGCCCCTTGCTGTTAAAATTAACCACCACATTTTTTTTAATTCGAAAAAATGATTCTCTATCCAAAGGGAGGCATTGTGCTCTAAAAATGAAATTTAAAAGTTACTACCTTGAGAAAGTGATGATGCAGAAGCATCCACTTCCCTCACAGTCTGATTACTTTGCATTGAAAAAATATTTTCAAGATTTTTATTTAAATTTGGTTCATAGGTTCCATTTCGTTATATAAAGATCCGGAAATTATTTTTCTCCTTTTGTTAACTATTTATGTCAAAAACCTTTCAGAGAAAAAAGAAATTTTTAATAATTTTTTTAATAGTTTAAATTTGGTTTTTGAGAGCAAAAATTTTTTTTACAGTTTTTTGTTGATATTTTTCCTTGGATCCAAAAAGCTTAATGTTGTTAATATCCTCAGCACTAAAGTTTAATTGATGTTGTTCAGAGTATAAATCAGAGCTTGAATATTGAACCTGAGGCTGGTGTATTGTGTACAACAACAGGCTGGGGAGTTACTGAGGAGGGAGGAATGTTCCTAGCTGGAAACCTACAGAAGGTCAAATTATTAGATTCTTTATCTTGACAATAAGCTCAAACAACCTCTCCGCGATCCAATTCTTAAGCAGATGAAGTTCTATTTCTGTTATGAAGCAGAGAGCGCTATAATCTGTATAGTCCCTCACAGAGCACTACACTTTCCCTTTTAGTTTGGCGAATTCATCTCATCTCTCTGTTTCCCTTCTAGTTCAGAATTTATAATCCAATCCAAACTTATATCTGTGTTTGTCCTTGTTTGTAAAATTCATTTCACTTAGTATCAATTTGATAATTTGCCACTGAAATCATGTTTTTTTTGCATAGTATCAGTCAGCTCAAATGGAGCAAAAAGCAAAAAAAATAGATTAGGGGGGAGTGAGTTTAAAAATGTTATCACAGAACTGCGGTGATAGTCAATTCTTACGTAAAAAACAATTCTAAGAACAATTTCTTTTATGACACTTTTTGATAGAAGATCGTCTTCCTATGCTAAATGGCACACAGGTCCAGAAAAAGAGTAAATTATAGGTCAAAAATATCAGTGCCGGTTTGCTTAAGAAGACGACCTCCAATAAAAAAGTTTCATAGAAGAAATTGTTTTTAGAATTGATCTTTACAGTAGAAATGACTATGGCCATGAATATTGGAAGCATATTGCGAAATAACAGATTTCAGAAAAAAGTTATATATGGGTAAAAACTTGCAGTGTCCGTTAGCTAACGAAGACGACCCCCAATCAAAAACTGTCTTAAAAGAATTTGTTCTTAGAATTGTTTTTTGCATTTAAATGCATAATGATTGGAAGCATTTTACTTATGTCACAGATCTCAGAAAAAGACATAAAGGTCAAAACTTGCAGTGCCAGTTAGCTAATTAAGACGACTTCTAATCAAAAAGTGTCATAAAAGAAACTGTTCTTATAATTGTTTTTACATAAGAATTGACTATCGCTGTAATGATTTCAAGCAAATTGTTTTTTATTTTTGGAAATTCACTCCCCCCTAATATAGATGCTTTTACTTAATACTGAATTACTATAAGTATTATAGATTGGTTAATTGATTGATTACTTTGTTGATTTGTTAGTTTATTGATGGATTAATTAAATTAGTTTGGAAGAAAGAAGCTACTTCAGAGTCCCTGTTTTAATCCTATGAATTGTCTTTTGTTTGCTATCTCTAGAGGTGTTGCTTGTTCACTAAGTGAGATTACAGGGTTTCCAGTTGTTATTAGAATTAGAGTTTTTCTAATATTTTATTTTGGTAAAGGTTGAGGTGCCCATAGTGGCTGATGAAGACTGTTTTATGAAGTATGGATATCTCATGAGGTCAGCCAACAAATTTTTTTAAAAGATGAATTCGAAACAATTTCTTGTGTATATTTGATAAATTTTCACGTTTTTAATGTTTTTAAAGGAGGTGAGCTGTTGACCCAAAATTGCTAATCCTTATACTTTTGTAACCTGGTGATGCAAACCTTAGATACTTCCAACTAGGGTTTTTAACTCAAGTGGATTTTACTTGCATACAATTGTGAGTCATGTAAACTCCGCTCAATTCCGCTCAATTATGTGCAATTTGAGATGCGCGACGGAATTCCAATTGAAAACCCGACTTCAAAAATATACTATTTGATCTAACAGAATGCATAGTTTAAAATGTTTAAGGTAACGGGTTGCAATGGTTTAAGAATTAAAAACTTGGAGTTTGTGGCTAAAACGCCATTTTTTTAGAGATAACATGATTTGCGCCGGGGGAGAGGATGGCAAGGTAAATAATGTTTTTAACTTTACCTGAAAATTTTGTGCTGAGACAAGAGAAATATCATTGTGATCACTGACCGATCTCTCTAAATGAGAAAAGACAGATCAAACAATCTTTAGAAAACTTTTTTCTGGACTGAAGTAATTTGCTTGGATTGCCTTTGGTAATTTTAGATTTTTCCAGCATACTGTGACATCAGTAAACTTTGGAATAAGTACACGACTGGCCCAGACTTAATTTATGATCTTAAATAATCCTTTGATGAGACACAGCATTGTCCATGGTACACAGACCCATTTCCTTTGATAAATTGGTTTTTAAACTAATGGTAAAACTATTTGCTTATTAGCAACAAATACATTTAAGATGAATATAGGTCGTCTTCATTTTCCACAGTGTTAGGGTCCCACTGTTATACAACAAGATTTCTTCTATCTTTGGCTTTCATTTCCTGCGTCTTTTTAGAGAAGTTTTAAAACTAAATTTAGATCACACCCTTTCCATAAACATTCTTAAATTCAATTTTGTGTGTGATCAGCTTGCGGCGTTGTCTAAAAATCAGTGATACAAATCACAGTTTAAAAATAATACTTTCAGCAGTAGGTGAACTCAATAGCCAGGGAGGGTTATAGCTGTACCTCCCTCATGCACGCGGATTTCACGGTTCAGTTCTTATTATAGACCAACACACATGTTTGAAATTAATTAGAAGAAACTAAATGCATCTCACCCTGGTTAGTCAAGGGTGCTGTTTAACTGTTAAATTCTTTAATTGATTTATAAAGAAATTTAAGAAGAAACACAAACAGAACTAAGGAGTAAAATGGGTTTATATACTGTTCCTTTTTGTTGTAAAAAACTAAAATATAAAAAAGAGTTGAAAATTGAATACCATTTTCAGGATTCTTGCTCTGGAGACAGTGGAGGCCCATTAGTCTGTCCCCTTGGTCCTGCTGGTGAGGTTGTTCTAACAGGAGTAACTTCATGGGGTCAGGGCTGTGGAAGGTAATAACCATTAGTCTGTCCTCTTGGACCTGTTGGTGAGGTTGTTCTAGCAGGAGTTACTTCATGGGGTCAGGGCTGTGGAAGGTAATAACCATTAGTCTGTTCTCTTGGTCCTGCTGGTGAGGTTGTTCTAACAGGAGTTACTTCATGGGGTCAGGGCTGTGGAAGGTAATAACCATTAGTCTGTTCTCTTGGACCTGTTGGTGAGGTTGTTCTAACAGGAGTAACTTCATGGGGTCATGGCTGTGGAAGGTAATAACCATTAGTCTGTTCTCTTGTACCTGCTGTTGAGGTTGTTCTAACAGGAGTAACTTCATGGGGTCAGGGTTGTGGAAGGTAATAACCATTAGTCTGTTCTCTTGGTCCTGCTGGTGAGGTTGTTCTAACAGGAGTAACTTCATAGGGTCAGGGCTGTGGAAGGTAATAACCATTAGTCTGTTCTCTTTGATCCGCTGGGGAGGTTGTTCGTGCAGGATTATAATGAATGCCCTACTCTAATCCATACCAATCCAGATACAACCTTCAGTATACTCAGCTATCTGTATTACCAGATACAACTCAATCTCAAACTCAAGGTTCCTCAATACTGTATTGTGTAGATACTACATAATCTCAAACTGGAGATTCCTCAATACTGTATTGTGTAGATGCAATTAATCTCGAACTGGGGATTCCTCAATACTGTATTGTATCGTCCAGGTACGTAATCTCTAACAGGAGATTCCTCAATACTGTATCTTCCAGATACACTTAATCTTGAACTGGAGATTCCTCCATAACACCTTGGTCAATATTAATCTGGATATAGCTCTATCTGTATTCTCAGGTATCTGTTTAAAAATACAATTCAATACTTTCATGTTGTGACTCAGGTCCCCTCTCGTTTGCTAGACGAGGGACAAATTAGAATTACAAGTTGTAGTTAGAATTACAAGTTTTACATAGCTATCTACAATCACAGTTAATTAAGTACCAGCGTAGTTGGAACACAGACAATGCACAACATAATATATACAGGTTTACAGGTATAGGGTTTACTATGAAATTTATTACAGGAGTAACCTCATAGGGTCAGGGCTGCGGAAGGTAATAACTACATAAAACACCACCAATTAATGCATATATGCAAATCTGCAGGAAATAGTGATATTAAAGGGACTGTAAACGTAATTTCAAGTGATCCTCCATTCAAACATGACAAAGCTTTCAAGAGCTTTGTTGTGAAACGGACATTGCTCACTTTTAATGAAGGGTCACTTGAAATTGGGTGAAAACTTTTGCGAAAAGATGCGAAAATTTTCCTTTGTATTTTGAAAACTCTTTCGCAAAATTTCGCATTTTTTCGCGAAAATGATTTAAGCGAAAAAATTCTAAAATAATTTGTGAAAAAAAAATTCTCCGAAAACCATAGCTGCAACAATTAATTGAGCAAAAAAATTGTAAAATTCTTTGCTCTGAGAGCTCAGCATTAGAAGTTTTATTATATTATAACTATTAATTACTCTTCCGTATTTTTTTAATTGTTCGCGAGAGATGAAGCGCGAAAAATGCGAAATTTTCGCTGAACGATTTACCCTTTTTGCTGGAAACCCTAGTTGAAACTGCGCTAACAGTTCCTGAAAGAATTCAACAATATCAGTATTTTTTTCTTAAAGTTGGAGTTACACTGTTTTCTCAAGAGAAAATTCACTTTTTAAGTTTATTTTTAGGCCAGATAAGCCTGGTGTGTACACTGAAGTAGCTTATTTCTTGGAATGGATTGAAGAAACAATTGCTGTAAATAGCGATTAGTTGGGACGATGCAATTGCTGATAAGAGCAATTAGTTGGAAACAAACAAAGAATGTTTAAAAAGTTTTTTTTGCACAACATATAAATACAAAATTTTCAAAATGATTTTGATAGAATTGCAGTATTTCTTTAATTAACATTTCCGACTATATTGTGAATGTTTTGTCAAAGAATCAGAGATCCTGGGACGGTCTTGGTCTCTTAGGTCTTTGGAATAAAGACAAACAAATCCAAATTGGGTCGAGACTCTGGTTTTTTGGGACAGTCAATAAGTCCGAGAACCATGATTGGAATAAGTAGAGATTTTAGACGTCATCGACTATCTTTCGCCACATTTGTATATAGTTGTCTAAGTCGTATGTTGCAATTTTCTTAATTTGTATGGACGCTAAGTTATTCGGTATGAGACGTCTTTAACAATTTTCTCCTTATAGACGCAACAGAAGAAGTAAGATAAGTAGCGATCAAAAGCGCTTTTTTATCGCATTAAGCCTATACCACCTTACATTTTTCGCGAACACTCCCTTTAAATATAAAGGGGTTTCGGAATTTAAGAGGTTTTAAAATACATAGGGGTTTTGAAATGAATAAGGGTTTGGAATATAAAGGGGTTTGGAATACATAGGGGGTTGGAATATATAGGGGGTTGGAATATAAATGGGTTTTGGAACATCCAGAGCCCGGTTTTGAAACATGTAGTGGTTTATAAATGGCCAGAGGTTTTTGCAACAAGATAGTTATTTTTTCACATGTAGTGGTTTTAAGAACATCTAATGGTTTTGTGAACATGTAATGTTTTATTATTTAAGAACATTTAATTGTAATAGTTTTGAAAGAAATTTAATGTTTTCTAACATGCAGTGGGTTTCTAACATTTAGTGGTTTTCTAACATGTAGTGGGTTTCTAACATGCAGTGGTTTTCTAACATGCAGTGGTTTTCTAACATGTAGTGGTTTTCTAACATTTAGTGGTTTTCTAACATTTAGTGGTTTTCTAACATTTAGTGGTTTTCTAACATGCAGTGGTTTTCTAACATGTAGTGGTTTTCTAACATGTAGAGTCAAGTGGTTTTCTAACATTTAGTGGTTTTCTAACATTTAGTGGTTTTCTAACATCATTATGGCATCAACACAAGTTTTTGGGATATGGTGTTATGTAAAAGATAAAAAATTCATATTTACAAAAAAATCTTCTTGGCTTACTTTTGAATATATTTGTATCCTTCTGAGACGACTAATCCAAGTGCATAACATATAAATGATTTCATCTACTGAGAATGTATTCAGAAGACGACATTTAAAACTGGCTTTTTCAAAAATAAATAAGTTAATGGTAAGGGTAAATTTGGGTTTGGAAATTGGATTTGGAAGTTGATGTTATGAATTTGAAGGATATTGTATGGAAAGAGAAGGATAAATTATGGAAGAAAAAGGTATATATTATGAAATGGAAGGGTATATAATGGAAGGAAAGGGTATATTATGAAATGGAAGGGTATATAATGGAAGGAAAGGGTATATTATGAAAGGGAAGGAAGTGGAAGTGAAGGAAATGGTATATTATTAAAGGAAAGGGAATGTTATGGAAGGAAAGGGTTTATTATGAAATGGAAGGGTATATAATGGAAGGAAAGGGTATATTATGAAAGGTAAAGGTATATTATGAAATGGAAAGGTATATAAGGGAAGGAAAGGGTATATTATGAAAGGGAAGGGTATATTATGAAATGGAAGGGTATATAAGGGAAGGAAAGGGTATATTATGAAATGGAAGGGTATATTATGAAAGGAAAGAGTATATTATGAAAGGGAAGGGTATATTATGAAAGGAAAGGGTATATTATGAAATGGAAGGGTATATAATGGAAGGGAAGGGTATATAACAGAAGGAAAGGGCATATTATGAAATGGAAGGGTATATTATGAAAGGGAAAAGTATATTATGAAAGGGAAGGGTATATTATGAAAGGAAAGGGTATATTTTGAAATGGAAGGGTATATAATGAAAGGGAAGGGTATATAATGGAAGGGAAGGGTATATTATGAAAGGAAAAAGTATATTGTGAAAGCAAAAGGATAAATTATGGAAGGAAAGGGTATATTATGGAAGGGAAGGATATATTACGAAAAGGAAGTGTAAATTATGAAAGGGATTGTTATATTATGGAAGGGAAGGGTATATTATGAAAGAATTGGATATGTTATAGTGGGGAAGGGGAAGTGTCCTAGATTATATTGAGGAAGGGGAAGTGTCCTAGATTATGTTGGGGAAGGGGAAGTTTCCTAGATTATGTTGGGGAAGGGGAAGTGTCCTAGATTATATTGAGGAAGGGGAAGTATCCTAGATTATGTTGGGGAAGGGGAAGTGTCCTAGATTATATTGAGGAAGGGGAAGTATCCTAGATTATGTTGGGGAAGGGGAAGTGTCCTAGATTATGTTTGGAAGGGGAAGTGTTCTAGATTATGTTGGGGAAGGGGAAGTGTCCTAGATTATATTTGGGAAGTGGAAGAATCGTAGATTATGTTGGGGAATGGGAAGTGTCCTAAATTCTGCTGAGTAATTCACGGTAAAGTGACGAATACAGATTGAATGGTATTAACTGCAGGCTTCAAATGTAATCAAGCTGCAGAAATTTTCAAACGTCGTTTTCAATCAACCCGCGGAAATTTTTTAATTTTGTTTTCATTTTGATATTCTGCATTTTATGTTTTTTTTCAGATAGAGATTTGGAAAATAATGAATAAGTCTATATTTGAGTTTAAAACATGAACGTGCTGTTATTTTATTAAATGTCATTGTTTGGTGAAATGACCTACAAAACATACAGAACAAAATGGCCGACTCATTCACGATAGTTGTAATACAAAAACACGTGAATTCAAGGCTTCAAGTTAATAGAAAGTAAAGAGTAAAATAACCCAATCATTGAACGGTTTAAGATTTATTGTGTAGGCTTTACATATACATATAAGTAGTGTGTACGTGAAGTAATAAAACTTTGCAATATCACAAACAGATTAAAATAAAAGTTTTGTTTTAGCTTTTTATTCTGAAAAAAAAGTTTGAAAGAATGTAATTTGTTACGGTTATGAGTGACTGATGTTTACATTTAGACTAATTACAGTAATTACAAAATCCTGAGGGACGTGTTAAATTTTAAGAAGACATAATGGGTGTCTCTCAGAGCTACAGTGGAACCCAAAAAACTGTGGAATAAGAAGATGACTTTTAGACTCAACAATTTGTTTTAAATCTCAATGGTTCAACACTTACAAGCTCACACACAAAAAGAGATAAGAATTTTGCCAATTAATTCTTAAGAACTAAAAACAAAAAGCAATTACTTAGAGTTCTATATATAAAAATGTCCCTCTGGAATGTTTTATAGATAATTTGGTAATTTTTATGTCAAAACCATNGGGGGGGGGAAGGTGGAAAATGTGTTTGAATGATTTCTATTTTTATGCAAATTATTAATTTTTCGAGAAAAAGTGGCGATGCAGACAAAATAAAAAAAATAATTTTCCAGGGAGGGGGACGTCCCCACAATTTTTGAGGGGGACATTTTTTCGTCTTGGTTCTAAAAAACATTCGACGAGGGGAGGAAGGCTTTAAGCCACAACAACTTCTCCTCCGAGCCACATTCTCTTCATTTTTTCGTCAGAACCACCTCGAAATCCTCGTCCTTTGATTATTATGTGCTTAAAAGTTTCTAATTCTTGTAGATAAAACTAATTTTAACAAATCTAGTCACTTTAAGGCATAAAAATGAATAGGTTAAAGTATTGCAATGATTAAATCATGTTTGAAACTTTAGAAACATGAAAATGATGTCAAACTTTATTTAGGTAAAACTTAAAACTCTTCTGCCACCGTAATGGCCAACCTTCGCGATATAAAATAAATAGCAAAATATTTTGCATATCTCTGTCTATCATTTTCCCCATGGAACCACCCGGAAAAAATCTATGGTTTTCACTCTAATTAACAATAAAGTTCTTTATCCTCGGAATTATTTGCGGCAGTCTACACCAGGAATATCTGAAAATCGTAAAAATGGTGAACATTTTTTAGGATATATAACTCGAAAACTTCAATTCTATTAAAACTATTTTTTTTCGATTTATTAAAACTCAATATTTCATTAATGCCCTAACGTGGCCCGATTCTTAAAAAATAGTTTTATCTTGGAGAACTAGACACTAAAAATAATATAGGAAGGACGAGGATTTAGAGTTGGCTCGGACGAGAAAATGAGATTTAAAAAAGAATCGAGCTTACGATTTGAAAATATCTTTATTTCCAAATGTTTTAAAAAAAATCTTTAAACCATCAAATCCAATTCTATTTAGAATCATAAATCTAAATAATGTTTTATACACACAAATTATCATATGCGTGTAATATGTATATAAAAAATCATCGAAAATTATTGATGAAAATCAACAAAATATAATAATTCGTATACGAGCGTACCGATACAATAATTTGGATTTTTTATTATAACAATTTTTAAAAAATTAAGGTATATAATCAAAAACTACAGAACTCTAAAGCGAGGCTGTACAATGTTGCCAACAGAAGTATGAAAAAATATGAATAAATAACACAATATCAAAAACAAACAAACAAAAAATAGAAAATAAAAAACTAAAAATGAACATAACAAAAATAAAACGAAAAAATTCCCGAATATTTTAAACTAAGATATAGTATATGCATGTTTGGCCTTGAAAGCTCAACACATGATTAAGATAAAATCTACACTTAATAAAATACCTCTTAATAAAGTATCCATGAGGAAGGGTATATTATGAAAGGAAAGGGTATATTATGAAATGGAAGGGTATATAATGGAAGGAAAGGGTATATTATGAAATGGAAGGGTATATAGGAAGGTAATAACTACATAAAACACCACCAATTAATGCATATATGCAAATCTGCAGGAAATAGTGATATTAAAGGGACTGTAAACGTAATTTCAATACCTTTGATATTTCAAACTTATATTTTTTGATCTAACAAAAGTCATAGTTTGAAATTTCAAAGGTTTACGACGTTGGAATCCAGGGATTAGAAAATCACAATTTGATGCAAAGAGTCAATTCCTTTAAGGGCTAATTTAAAAAAATTTAAGATAAAATAAGTCAATTTGGAATTACTTAATATCCATTACAAGAAAGGCATTTATTTATATTGTTATATGTACATATATATATATGTACGTATATATGTACATGTTTATGTACAGTGTACTGTAAACTAGACAGACGGAGAAGATCAAATATATGCGACAATACCGATAGGACTTTGCGACCTTGTATCTCCTCTAGTTTATATTTTACGCACATATGAGCAAATTTGTTCGATTACACACTCCTGTATGCCAAGTCCATTAGCGCCTGATCCAATCAGGGTTCAGTCATGTGTTTGTTGTATATTCTAAACCAATAGAAATAGTATGGCGGTAACATCTATCTTTCTATCTCATTTAATCCATCTGAGTTATGAATTTATCAATCGGCGCCAAATGTAAATGGAAATATTTACTTCTACTGAAACAATAGTGTACAGATTAGATTGTTTTCGATCTTTTCTTTTATCAATATCTCGTCAATATAAGAGGAGTTATATTATTGAAAACATGTGATTGCAATTTACTTTAACATAATGTCAAGGAATTGAGTCTTTGCTGCAACAATTTCTGATTTTCTAATCCTTATATCTTTGCAACCCAATGTCGTAAACCTTAGATATTTCAAACTATGAATTTTGTCAGATAAAATAATCTAAGTTTGGTCACAGGTTTACGCCATCAGGTTGTAAAAATATAGGGATTATGAAATTTGAGTTTACGGCAAAAACTCAGTTCCTTTGTTGATAAGCAAAAAAAGAAAAAGTAATCAAAGAGAAAAAAAATACTCTAAAGAATGCGAGAGCTTCAATTTAAATTTAGCATAAAAGCATAGAGAATAGAATATATATTAGAGGGGAATTTACTAGAAAAAAGTGTAAAACTTGTATTAATGTACTCTACTGCATATAATTTGTGAACATTTACATGATTTGTACACTTTGAACTCCCTTTCAGGCTGAAAGGGACTAAAAAAATTCATACCGAGAGATTCTTTAAATTCCCCTCTAATATATATTCTATTCTCTTTGAATAAAAGTCTGAAACTATTTGACAACAAAAATGATTTTTAAAAAAAACTTAAAGATTGCAAAAGAAGGCAGTGTAAAAATATTGTATGAAGTATGAAATTAACAAATAAAAAGCAATGTGGGAATGCCAACACCTTCTTTTACACTGAAATAAATACTAAATGTAAGTCTAAACATTGAGCAATATTTCAGCTTAATTATCAGCCTACAACAAAAAAACGCCTGAAAGTCATCCAACGCCCACCCCGCCCAACACAACGAAACAATAATAAATTAAGGACGGAGTTTAATTAGCGTGTTAATTATCACATTGACACCTCATTCACATCTGGTTTTATAATACAAATTATAATTCTAATCTTATTAAACATGGTGTCCAATAAATTTAGTAGTGTTCTGATGATGAACGTCTTTTTGTTCATTGGCATGTTCAAAATTAATATTGAACGGCTGCAAACCAGGCAATTTTTTGGGAAACTTCACAATGGAAGGTTTGGGAATGTTAAAAAAAAATAAGTATTTACTTTCAAAATATAATTCCAATCTATGTTTTGTTGAAATATTTTTTATCGTGTTTTCACAAATGTTTTTTAGATCCAATGGTTTTAGAATCTCCCTGCCCACTCAGTAGTCCTATGTCTGTGCAAACTAGTTCTATTACTAACTATAGGGATGGGCAAATTTTTGTAATTTTAGAAATTTTTTAACTGCCCAAAAAGAATTTGAGATTTTTTAATATTTTAAAATTGTCAGCTTATTCGTCAGCTCATTTGTCAAAAAGCATATTTTCCTTAAACCCAAATTATAACTCTGATCAAAGATATAGTTTAAAAACATTTTTTTGACATACAAAACTGTTTTAAAATTTTAAAATGAAATCAAACAAATGTGCCTTTCTCATAATTATGTGTAAAATCAAAACCAGAGTACGTACGAGGTCAAATAGTCCTAAGAGTGATGACTTAAAAAGTAAAAAAGCCTTGAATTTTTAAAAACAGACCACATAACAACGCCCCTCTCTAACGACAACTCCTTTGAAGTGCGCTATATTGAATGGAGTGTTGAAGTATAAACATGTAATTAGTATTCGAGATATATAAAGATGTATAATATAGATAAATATAGATTAGGTAAATTATTACCCTCAAGTCTGTTGTTCAAGGGCATTCCCGCGTAGAGAAGTAGTAATAAACATTCTACCACGAAGAGTTTTGGTTATTCAAAGGAATGTTCACATTTTTCATAATCTTACCGCTCAAAGATGTTCCTAAAGGCCAGCTGCATATTCGACTCCATCTGCCAATTGATATTTTATACTGAGTTTACTAAATTTATATGCCGCCCGAAATAATAGTGATAAATGTATGCAAAAATAATATGAATACTCTGATAATGTGAAGCCTTCAATTCTGTGGCATTTTAATGAAAAATTAGTCATCTCCAAATTTAAGATTTTTGGCTTGGGCTCGTTAGTCTTCAGAACCCAATTTTACACATTAATTGTAGATTTTTCGTTTTTCCTATTTTTTACCTTTTTTCAAGATATGGACTACGAATATTTATTTATAAAAGGCCTCTTTTGTTATATTTTTAACGGATTTGAATGAAAGAGAAAAATATTATTAAAATTAAATATTCCGAAACGATTCAGGATGCACTTTGCTTGTAGTTAGTTTTAAGCAAGGCATCTCTTAAAATAAACATTTACTTGTAATTAAATATATTCATAAGAAACAAAAAATGGGTATACTCTGAAACCTAAACACTTTAGTACTTGATCGCGCCCATGAAAGTTCTCTGATGTTCCTGTCTCGAGAAATTGATATAAAACAGTGTCTAGTTTATATGAAAACTCATATTATTTTTAATTGTTGTATCTATCTTGAAATTATGCTTACAGTAACTTAAATGAAATATTTAGATTCCTAACAATAGGACAAAATATTATTTATTCTTGTTTATTCATCAAACTTTCTTCCTAATTACAGACAAGGTTTGTTGTACAATTTACAATATGTACATTGTACATTGTACAATGTACAAGTACGAAATGAAATGTACAATACATACAAACATCCCACTGTATAAGTGATTTATTGAAAAGTTTGACATTATGGTACGGCGGCCGGGGACTTTTTATTTTCACTTCTACAGGGTGTCTAGCTGCCATCTTATTTTTTTCACTTCTACAGGGTGTCTAGCTGCCATCTTCTTTATGTTCACTCCTGTTTGGTTTCAAAGTGTTCTGTTTGGTTGCTGATTTGTCCTGTTTGGTTATGAATTGTCCTGCTTTGTTGCAAATTTCCTGTTTGTTTGCAAATTGTCCTGTTCAGTTTCAAACTGTTCTGTTTGGTGGCAAACTCTCCTGTTTGGTTTCAAATTGTCTTGTTGGTTTCAAGTTGTACTGTTTGGTTGCATTGCAAATTGTACTGTTTGATTGCAAACTGTCCTGATTGGTTGAAAATTGTCCTGTTCGGTTTCAAACCGTTCTGAATTGTAACTAATTGTACTGTTTGGTTGCATTGCAAATTGTATTGTTTGGTTGCAAACTTTTCTTTTCGGTTTCAAACCGTTCTGTTTGGTGGCAAACTCTCCTGTTTGGTTTCAAATTGTCTTGTTTGGTTTCAAGTTGTTCTGTTTGGTTGCAAATTCTCCGGTTTGGTTGTGGGACCTGATTGTGTCAATGGTTCTCATGAAATTAGCTCCGTGTTACTCCAGCTATATCTCTAGATCAATTCCTACTCACGGTAAACTAGAGGTCCTGGTTTGAAATTCAGTGAACCTTGACTTTAGAACCCATTTTCAACCCATTAAATTTGGTATTGAAAACTTTTCTGTTTGCTATATATTTCAAATATTTAAGTTTTTAGCGTTTCTTACACTATTTTTGACGAATTTTAAAAGAGAGTTGAAAATATAACTGAAAATATAATTAAGACAGAATGCACTTTGTTGTAAATAGTTTTACTTTTTAAATATACCCAGCATATACCCAATAGAAACCTTTAGAGGAATATACCCAGCATATACCCAATAGAAACCTTTAGAGGAATATACCCAGCATATACCCAATAGAAACCTTTCCAGGAATGTACCCAGCATATACCCAATAGAAACCTTTACAAGAATATACCCAGCATATACCCAATAGAAACTTTTAGAGGAATATACCCAGTAAATACCCAATAGAAACCTTTAGAGGAATATACCCAGCATATACCCAATAGAAACTATTACAAGAATATACCCAGCATATACCCAATAGAAACCTTTACAGGAATATACCCAGCATATATCCAATAGAAACCTTTACAGGAATATACCCAGCATATACCCAATAGAAACTTTTACAGGAATATATTTTTTTGCGATAATTCAAAAAGTATTTTAGGAAGCTCAAATTTTCTGGATTTTAAAACTAGCCCATGCCCCTCACTTATGGCTAAAAGCCTAAATGCCTTATTGTAGATCGCACATTTTTTTTCAAAAATATTTTGCACAGACTTTTGCACACGTCGTTCTTTTAAAGGGAATTTGCACATTTTCAGTTTCTCTTGAATACACATTAAGGTTTTACAAATTTTGCAAATGTTTTAGCACATTGGAATTTGCTTGGTCAAGTTCTTTTAAAAATGTAAAATTTATTGCAATTTGCGCAATTTTGCTTTGCACTTATTTTTCTTAATATCTAGATTTCGCAATAAATATTAGGAGCTTTGCAAATTTGCCCTTTTTGTGCAAATTATTGAAAAAAAAGCCCAAGGGCTTTCCAAAAATGTATGAAATGTTATAGATTTGTATAACAATAAGAGAATAGAGAGAGGGGGGGGGTAAATTTTACCCCACCCAGCCAGTCAGTAAACCAGACATCAGCCTAAATAGGGTTAAACTTTTAAACATCGATAAACGACATTTTTGATCAGAGAAAGGTTTCAAGGGTTGTTATTTAAATATCATCTTCGTATTCAGGGTCACTTGATATTAGGCTTATAGTTCCTTTCATTCTAAAGATATGGAAAAAGACGACATTACTTTGAACGCATAATTTTAGAGTTAAGCGTTGTTAATAAACGCAATTTATCCCTTTGCTGCAGTCCTGACTTGAATACTTTTCTTATAAATGTACCCGTCCGACGTTTGTACCAGTCCGACGTAATTGTACTAGTCCGAAGTTTGTACTAGTCCGACGTTTGTACTGGTCCGACATTTTTGCGTCCGACGTTTGTACTGTCCGAAGTTTGTGGCGTCCGACGTTTGTACTAGTACCGGAAAAAGACGACATTTGTCTTTGAACGCATAATTTAAGTTAAGCGTTGTTCATAAATGCAATTTATCCCTCTGCTGCAGTCCTGACTTGAATACTAAAACATGGTCGGACAAAGATATCTTTCAACACTTAAAATAAATCATAAAAATATAAACTTGATCCAAAAGGATTGGGGTTGGCTATAAATTTACTGGAGGAACGGGTCTAGTTGCCAAATACAGTGATGTGTAATTTAGTCAGATTTCAGGCAGTTTAAACCTCGTTCAATACTTGATCCTACAGCTCTATAATGCAGTTCTTATATACAGGGTGTATAAATAAACATACGGGGTTTAATTGACAACTCAAAAGTCGTCTTTAATGTGCGGTAATTTGCCTACTTTCGGGTATTTGTCAATTTTTGCAAATTTCATCTTTTAAGAATTGAACATTTTGACATTTAATTATTATTTTATTGGTCCACCCTGTATTTAGAATTTAAACACTGATATTCATAAATCACAATTCCATCCGTTTACCCGCACTTGAGAACGGTTTTCCAAGAAACTAAGTGTTCGCTATTAAATTCGATTCACTCAACTTAGAATCTCAAAACCAAGCTAAGAACATTTCCGTGGGTCTCCCGAGTTCCCCCCAAAAAAATTTGAGGCAAATCGATCCAGGGTTCCTGAGTTATGATCGGACAAACAAACAAACAAACAAAAAGACAAGCAGAGATTTAACCTTTATATATACATAGATGTTTATTATGTTTTAAAGTAACCAGTGTACTGCACTTTGTTTGAGAGTTGTGGGAGGAAGGTAAACAAACTCAGTCTACCTGAGACGCCCACAAGTTATGGACATTTTCTTTGCTATTGTAATTCCACATATATTTCTGATTTTATCAGAAAGTATAAATTTATGTCTCGTGTTTAATAAATCTCCCGTTTATAAACTGTCAATTTAAAGTGCAAACCTTTAACATTCAGATCGTATTGAGATATTTCGCATCAACAGTGTGCAAATATTTTGCAAGGTCACGGCTTAGGTTAAAAATAGTGCAATTTCATCCTGACTTATTGCTGAGCAGAATTTATGCTGCAGCATTGTTCTACTACTGCAACCCTCTTCCCATGCAGCGTGTTCCACGTTAAAATTACCGCCATTTTTTAATCCGCCATTTTATTATGCATAAAATTTAATTTAATATTATCAACATGTCTGCATTACTCTGCCATATTGCTGTTGATCATAAAAGAAGATGTCAAAATATTTGTTGTCTGAATTCAATAAATATATTTTTATTAGAATTTAATTTTTATTTAATTTTTGACATCGCCCACCCCCC
The DNA here is from genome assembly GCF_000591075.1 of Eurytemora carolleeae. Classification (NCBI taxonomy): domain Eukaryota; kingdom Metazoa; phylum Arthropoda; class Copepoda; order Calanoida; family Temoridae; genus Eurytemora; species Eurytemora carolleeae. Next base: position 205,580 of record NW_019396666.1, on the reverse strand, counting down.
TAATTTTTTTACATGAACCTTCATCACTCTAAAACAATTTATCCTTTGGTTTATCAAGTGGGGTACAATTTACTGGTATAAAACTGATACAAATCTAAACTTGTGCACTGGACCCATATAACAGTGCTATGTAAACGGGACTACAAGAGGAACGGACGAAAGGGGTTTCTGACCTAATTCTCAAGCATTGTCTACATACTGCACTATATTTTTGGAAAACATCTTATCTTTAATTTCAAACTACCAATCTCAATATCAATATCAATAATTTTCTTAGAAATTACACGACTCCTTTTTCTAAATACGACCATTTTGTTCAAATTACAAATAATTTGTTTGAAATTTCGAACACTTTTGATCGAAATTACGAACATTTTGTTCAAAATTACGAACATTTTGATGGAAATTATGAACATTTTGTTCAAAATTTCGAACAATTTGTTCGAAATTACATTAGATATTACAAAATTTTTTTTTAGAGTTTTCTAACATAACAGGTCAGAAAAACTTTAGGTATGTTTTTTTCTAGATCGGTTGATAAGGTATCATAAAATGCTTGCGGTTTATGATGTACACATTGGAATACCTGCGGCCCAAAATAATTTTTGCAAATATAGGTTTGATAAAGTGATTTATTGTGCGTGCATGCAAATTCGTGGTTAGGTTTTATTTCCTAGCTGACGCAAAGAAGGTTATTATTACTTCAAGATTATAATTGTTTTTTTTTTTACTGAGACACACGACTTTACGAGGGGAGGAAGGCCAACCACATCAATCTCTAGTCCGAACCACATTCTCATCATTTTCTCGTCCGAACCACATCGAAATCCTCGTCCTTTCAATATTATTTTTTTTTAAGTGTCCGATCCTTGAAAATAAATACATTTTTTAAAAATATGGTGACGTTAGGGCATAGATGAAATATCAAATTTTCCCAATTAAATTTAAGATTTATGTAAAAATGAAAATGCTCCATAAACGATGTTCTACAAAAAAGCGTCTGTAAAGAGCCCTTTCTTTCGCGGAAAATGCCGCAAAACATTCTCAAACTCGATGTAAACAACTTTTAGTAATATTTCAGCTGAATTTGGGTTAGAGATATGACTTACAATTTTTATATGATTAAATACTGTTTGAATTCATAGGGTTGTGACCAATTAATTGTAACAAATGATTTGAATAATATAAATTGAACATTATTTTTTCTAGAATTTTAAGCATGCGGCAGGCATATAGTGATCTCTTAGTGGGGATAAGAAATCTACCTTATTTGTAAATAAATCAGAAATCAATGATTATTTTGTATGGGTTGAAATGGAAAGATTAAAGACCATGTTCACGCGAATTCTTAGGTATAAATTTTTATTTGTGAAAGTTATCCATTTTGGAGGCAGAAGAGATTCAATTTTGAACCTAAATAATGTTTGACATCATTCTTGTGGATTTGAAGATTCCAACATCTCAAAATCCTTGGAAAACTTTATTCTAGTCATGTTTTATGCCCTAACGTCGCCATATTTTTGAAAAATGTATTTATTTTCAAGCAATCTGACACCTAAAAAAAATAATATTGAAAGGACGAGGATTTTGATGTGGTTCGGACGAGAAAATGATGAGAATGGAATGTGGTTCGGACTAGAGATTGATGTGGTTGGCCTACCTCCCCTCACTTTACATTTGCTTCAGATATAAATAAAGAACCGACAATTCAAGACCCTCCATTTAAGAAGAGGGGCATATATTGAACCCTTAATCTGGACAATGATGTGAAATAGTTTTTAATTCTAATAATTTCCCGACTATTTTTTCATGCAAGAAATGCGCAAGTCACTTTGTAGATAAAAACCACAAACGAAAATAAAGTTATTAGAAAAGTTGGATTTATTCTTGACCAGACAAAGCAATGTGTGAATCTGCATTTATACAGAAGGGTAACTTAATTACACTTTCCGTCCATTTCTTTCTATCTTTCTATCTATCTATCTATCTATCTATCTATCTATGTATCTATCCATCCATCTTTCTATCTATCTATCTATCTATCTATCTATCTATCTATCTATCTTTTTATCTATCTATCTATCTATCTATCTATCTATCTATCTATCTATCTATCTATCTATCTATCTATCTATCTATCTATCTATCTATCTATCTATCTATCTATCTATCTATCTATCTATCTATCTATCTATCTATCTATCTATCTATCTATCTATCTATCTATCTATCTATCTATCTATCTATCTATCTATCTATCTATCTATCTATCTATCTATCTATCTATCTATCTATCTATCTATCTATCTATCTATCTATCTATCTATCTATCTATCTATCTATCTATCTATCTATCTATCTATCTATCTATCTATCTATCTATCTATCTATCTATCTATCTATCTATCTATCTATCTATCTATCTATCTATCTATCTATCTATCTATCTATCTATCTATCTATCTATCTATCTATCTATCTATCTATCTATCTATCTATCTATCTATCTATCTATCTATCTATCTATCTATCTATCTATCTATCTATCTATCTATCTATCTATCTATCTATCTATCTATCTATCTATCTATCTATCTATCTATCTATCTATCTATCTATCTATCTATCTATCTATCTATCTATCTATCTATCTATCTATCTATCTATCTATCTATCTATCTATCTATCTATCTATCTATCTATCTATCTATCNATCCCCTTCCTTGTTTAGAATTATGATATCTTTTCTGACCCTTGCAAAGGGATTTGACACACATGCAATACATACAATAGAAAACCATTCCTTACAGTTGACAGCGGTGTATAATTTACTGTTTATTTATATTTAAACCCATATTATCTTCGTGTTTTATAATGCTTATACAAATGGCATTAAAGACCATGCTAAATAAACTTACACCACAAAACTTGCAATGCAGAAATACAATTAGGTTAATGAAACCAAAATTATTAGATTATCTTAGATGTGAAAAATATCTTCCATCCTCTCCTGTTTTTAATAGGGGAGGGGGGGCATTAAAATTAAAACCCATGTTAAACTTATATCCACCAAAAAACTTACAGAAATAAAATTTTGTTAAACAACAAAAAGATTATTTATATAATATTATTCATGGGATTGAACGGGGATGGAAAGTACCTTTCAATCCCTACTGCATATGTAAGGTGGGGTTGGGGGGGGGGGGAGTTCCTTCTCTCGACCCATCGTATCGTCATCTTCTGCAGTCTGTCAATCAATTAGATACCCTTCTATTGTACATGCTTTCAATCTATCATTTATATCCCCCCTCCCTCCCCCCATTCTCCAACTATTCTAGAAGGCTTTCAATCCAATACACCTTGTTCCCCCTCCCCCTTCCCTCCTGAATTGGATTAGTGTGCGTGTAATGGGTTGAATAAATGCTTATGATCTGATAAAAATTCTTGGAGTATTAAGGATAAAATAATTACATTTAGAGATATTTAGAAAACTAGGCTTTTAGGGCGCTTCGCGCCCATCTTCTAATTAAATTGTGAACATGTTCTTTTTGTTTACATTTTAAAACAAAGAAGAAAAAAATGTTGCGGATTTTTAAAAAAGAATTCGTGGATTTTCAAGAATTTAAATTTTTTTACAAAATTAAAAACCTTTAAAACACGTTTTTTTAATTTTTATCATTCATAAACTTTCCCTGTGGTCACGTGATGTCCCACAAAAAATTTGGACCCGATCGGTTCAGCCGTTTTGACGTTTATTGGATACAAACAAACAGACAGACAAGCCAAATTTATATATAGATTGGTTGAATTTTGATTATTTAAGAAAAGTATTGTGAAATCCGAGGATTATCTTTTTTGTTTGTAATTGTTCATCGAAGTTAAGTGAATTTCTATTCATGATTTTAATTTTTGTAAAGATGTTTAAGATGCTTTTAAAGTTTTAAATTGCAACTTCTGCAGTTTGTATATAGGGGACTTTTCAAAATGTTCTAGTCGCAGCGCTCAATCCCTAAGTACCAGAACACACTACACCACATAAAAGTAATAACCAGAAAACTTTGGAATAAGAAGTCGACTTTTAGAATCTTTAGTTATGACTTAAAATACACTTACAGACTGCAAGTTATGACTTAAAATACACTTACAGTAGATCTGATTGGGTTGGATAGTGTAGGAAGCATTTAAACCAATTCTATTTGAATAAAGGAAGGATGGACACCTCGTTTCAGATAACACTGTTTGTCAGATGTAATATACTGTACAATGTACAGTGCTTAATATATTTAATGTTCTCTGCTGTACCTGTATATTGTATACTGTACAATTTACAGTTCATATTGTGTATATAATGTTCTCTGCTGTACCTGTACAGTGCACACTGTACAAAGTACTTTGAAAAGGGGAAGACAAGTATGCTTGTACAATTTGCCAAGAGCATGACTTTTCCAGATTGTTTAGTTTCTGCAAATCTTAAAGATGAAACCTAGAAATCTCTGAAAAAGCTCATAACTTAAATGAGCTATTGGTATAAAATTAACCTACTTAGCCTATGAAAAAGACAACTATATTTGCTTGGCACAATATTTAAAATAAAATTNCCCCCCCCCACTAGCACCTGACCTATCAAAGCTAGAGGTCTCAAATTGAAAAATGAGTAGCTTAGGTTAACAATGACATTAATTACAATCACCTATTTTGTGTTTTTTTTGTGGAAAAAAACGAACGATAGACTAAAAACGAACAAAAAAACGAACAATTAAAAAACGTTCGAACATACTTGAAAAAACGATAGCTTTTTTACTGAACAAACCAATTTTCTTAAATATTAAAAAAATATATATATTTTTTTTTACGGAACGAACAATATTTTGCAACAAACTTTAAAAAAACAACTATATTTTATTGGTGAAAGAACTATTATTTCGAACATACTTAAAAAACACTGTAGTTTTTTACTAAACGAATGATTTTACTGAACAAACGACCGGAATAGATGGAAGATGAGCAATCATTTTGAGTACAAACGAAATTCATTATTTTTTAAACAATTCAAAATCAAAAAAGCCGAAGGAAATGGGTTGTTCACAGACAGGAATAGGGCTAAACACTGTAAATTTTCGTGTTTTTTGTATCTGTCTGTTAATCATGTATATGAGTACAGTGAAGGGTATAAATGAGGTGAGAGGGGAGGGTATTGTATATTTTAAATAGGTTGAAATAGATTCAACTATACTCAACTTATAGTGATAAACTATATACAATATACATACATACACACTCATAAATATCTAGCCCAAGGCTTAAAACACATATTTTACAAGGTTTTTTGTTGTTGAAAAAAAGAGCGTATCACACTCTCCGCTAAACGCTATTATATCTTCTGTCAGTGTACTGTACAGCAATTTACTGCATTAAACACTATTATATCTTCTGTCAGTGTACTGTACTACAATTTACTGCATTAAACGCTACTATATCTTCTGACAGTGTACTGTACTGCAATTTACTGCATTAAATGCTACCATATATTCTCACAGTGTACTGTACTGCAATTCCTTCATTAAGCGCTACTATATCTTCTGTCAGGGTACTGTACTGTAATTTACTGCTTTAAACGCTACTGTATCTTCTGACAGTGTTCTGTACAGCAATTTACTTCATCAAATGCTACTTTATCTTCTGTCAGTGTGCTGTACTGCAATTTACTGCAGAAAGCACCGAAAGCAAAGAATATAGAATATATAAGAGTGAAATTTAGTCAATCCCTCGGTATGAATTTTGTCAGTTCCTTTCAGCCTGAAAGGGAGTTCAGAGTTCAAATCACGTAAATATTCAGTAGAGTATATATTAATACAGAAAGTTCCTAGACTATCCATATCAATTTCGATGAGAACGCACAATAGAAAGTTTGAGCTAAAAAGGATATTGTTGAGAATCGGACATGCTACTCCATATATGGAGGGTTACTTTAAAGTATGTCTAAAGTTAGAAACAAAGAGAATAGAATATATATTAGAGTGGAATTTACTAGAAAAAAGTGTAAAACGGCCATTTTGTTGTACTGTTTCCATACTGCAGGTGTACTTCACATATGTGTGCTATATAACCTTTTGGTCCCTGAAACATCATTTTATAGAAAATCTAAAATTAATATTAAAAGAAATTATGAAATAGGCTGTTTTCATAATTTACCAATGATCATTTCACATAGACTCTATGCCTTTCTCTTTACAAACAATGATTTTCCGCTATAAATATAAATCAAATGATGTTTTTTATTCACCTTATTCATTATAAAGTTTATTTCACAGCTTTAAATATTTGAAATTGAAATGGATAGTCTAGGGAACATACTGTATTAATGTACTCTACTGCATATAATTTGTGAACATTTACATAATTTGTACACTTTGAACTCCCTTTCAGGATGAAAGAGACTGACAAAATTCATACCGAGGGATTGCTTAAATTCCACTCTAAAATATATTCTATTCTCGTTGATTACAACTCATGGAAAGTAAATTTATATTTAAAGTTCCTCTTTCTAGTAAATTCCACTCTATGTTCTATTCTCTTTGGTTTTAAAAGAAATACAAGAAACAACGAGTTTATGAAAATTATAAAAAGTTTGCATCAGACCAATTAAAAAACTTTAAAATATTGTTAGACCATTATTATTTCATTTGGTAAAGATCTTGACCTTTGTTTTCCATGTGTACAGACTACAATCTGCATTATGCAATCTGCAATATTTAAAGATATGCTTATACACTGCATGAGCAAACCTAATAAATTTTGCTTTAAGTCAGAGCTCTACTATACCTTGAACTAGAACTATATTTAATGGGAGTGTTCACCTAGTATAACTTGAACTAGAACTATATTTAATGGGAGTGTTCACCTAGTATACCTTGAACTATAACTATATTTAATGGGAGTATTCACCTAGTGTACCTTGAACTAGAACTATATTTAATGGGAGTGTTCACCTAGTATAACTTGAACTAGAACTATATTTAATGGGAGTGTTCACCTAGTATACCTTGGACTAAAACTATATTAAATGGGAGTGTGCACTTTTTTTCTAGATTTTAGCTTTCGTTACGATAGTGTTCATCAAAAGTATTGCACATTATGAAATTTTATGGCATAGAGTAACGTTACGTAATGAATTTTCTGCACTTGAATACCTTATACAACGTTAAGCTTTTGTAAATGTCAGTGAAAAACAGTAAGCTCCGTTGCGCTTTTGCATTTACCGTTTTAAAAACTTTCCCAACGTTGCGCAAAAGCTTATGTAATATAACCACAATTTTTTAACGTTCCACTTTCATGCATGGTAAATATTTTCAGATACCTTACGTTACACTTTCTCTTGGTTTAAGATCTAAAAAATGACAAACGTTTTGCTTTAATAGAACGTCATTGGGGCATAGTTCTGTACGATACAAGAATATTTTTTGTTAACCTTACGTTTACTAAAATGCACCTTTTCTTACGTTACGATTTATCGAAACGTTATTGTGAAAACTTTTTGTTACACTTTTTTACAATCAAAACTGTTTATTCCTTTCGTTTCTAAGAAAGATTTAAAAAAATGTGCTATACGTTGTATTAAAATTTTGTATGAAAATGTGACTGCAAGTTTTTAGCATTAGACTTTAAACTCAAAGTGTGTCTTAAAGGGACTATACGAGACGTAATTTCAAGTGACCTTCCATTTATGGAGTGGCATGTCCAGTAGGGGTGATCAATATTGGAATAAGGCCAACCACCCACCGTAAGTCGCTGCGTTTTCACATAAAAAAAAATATTGCAATAAAAAATTTCAAAATCGACCATAGGGTTGCGATTTGACGATTTAATATCGGAGAATTCACCGTAAGGCCACAAAAAATCTATTTTATTTTTTTTCATCATTTTCTTGGAAATTAAATGCTGAATTCAAATCTAAAAAGCGTTTTAAAAAATTGAAAATTGAGTGAGTTAGAGCTAAAAAACTCATAACATTAAAAACCGGAATATACCGTTATTTGGTCATAACTTCTTTAAATTTTAATATATTTAAAAATAATTTTCGAATCTGAATTGAGCATGAAATTTCCAAGAAATTGATGTATCATATTATTTTTTAAAATATTTTTTTAGGCCTTACGGCGATTTCTCCAATATTAAATTGTCAATTCGCAACCCTATGAACGATTGTGAAATTTTTTTTTTATTTCAATATTTTTTTTAATTTAAAACGCAGCGACCTCAGGAGGGTGGCTGGCTGATTTCTAAAAAAAAGTCACAAATCAATCACCCTTAATGTCCAAGAAAGGAAAACACTCCTAATTTTCAAATCATCAATCAGATAAAGGTGTACACGTTATCATTGGGAGTTGAGCATGGCTCTCTTTAAATGTAGGATCACTTGAAATTATCATCGTGTATTTGACGAGCTTAAAAAATAGACATGTTTTGGGACACTTCATAAAATAAGTTTAAATTCGGCAAGGCAAACCACTTTTGCATGTGGAACAGTAGTTCTAAATTATTTTAGATTAGTTTAGGGTCATTTTTTTCTTTTTTTACGTAATGCAGACTGACCCTTTTCTTCTATCTAACAAAATTCATAGTTTCAAATATCTAAGGTCTACAACATTGGGTAGCAAAGATATAGGGATTAGATATATAAGTTTGTGAACAACTCAATTCCTTTAGACATTCTTATCTAACAGAAGTCATAGCTAGAAATATCAAAAGTCTACAACACCAGCTTGCAAAGATGTAGAGATTATAAAATTATAATATGTGGCGAATTTTTAGTTCTTTTGTGTTTTTTTTTATGTTACTTACAAAGTGAGTAAAAAAGTTGCATTAGCTTTAGTTTACAAACCACAATGAAAATGTTTTAGAGTACATGTTTGGGGTTAAAAATATCAAATATAGTAAGACAAGTGCTAAATTGTTTCTAACACAAACAACGCAAAATAAAGATGAAACCCAGCAATTGTGTTTGTTCACAGACCCGTTCCACTTAATAAGTTGATTTTTTGCTATTAGTGAATCATTTGCGTTATAACAGAAAATGCAAATGTAAAATTTTTTTGATGCCGTCTTCCTTTTTAAACTGTGGCAAATCAAAAACCTTTACCAAGAAACAATTATATTTTTTTTTTTCAAATTTACTAATCCCTATATCTTTCCAACCCGATGGTTTAAACCTTGTATATTTCAATATTAATGGTCTACGACATCTGGTTGCAAAGATATATTAAATGAAAATTGGAGTTTGTGGCATAAACTCATTTTATTTAAACTTGAAATGAAAAACCATTAGTCTTTGCGGTCATAATCATCAGTCGAATCTCTTACATAAATATATTAGAGACGTTTAGAAATGTGTTCACCTAGTATACCTTGAACTAGAACTATATTTAAAGGGAGTGTTCACCTACTATACCTTGAACTATAACTATATTTAATGGGAGTATTCACCTAGTGTACCTTGAACTAGAACTATATTTAAAGGGAGTGTTCATCTATTTGAAAATAAACTTACTTTACCAATACACTGCAGTACACTGAAAGATTCAAAGTATTAATGTTATATATTTATCTTATATGTACACTGGACACTGTACAGTGTGGGCGGATTTATAGGTAGCTAACATTTTGGCAACTAACAAACTGGTAACTAACAATTTGGTAACCACTGAGGACCACTGTATTTTTTCACCAAGGTCGTCTACGTTTTCCCTTTTTTCTGCGGACCACTTTGCATTTTATTATAATAGATATGGCCGCAGCGCTTGACCCCTTAGCCTGTTCTAACCACAGCGCTTGGCCCAGAAATGGTTTCAACCTAACCTAATCCCACATATCGGATATCCTTGTATTATTTTTGATAAATAAGGCCGCAGCGCTCGGCCCCCTAGATTCTCTGAACCTAGCTAATCTAACACCATATATCGGTTATCATTGTTGTATTATTTTTTATTTATAAGGCCGCAGCGTTCAGTCCAAAAATGGTCTCAACCTAACCCAACGCCACATTTCGGATATCATGTATTTTTTTATAAATAAGGCCGCAGTGCTCAGCCCCCTAACCTGTCCTAGCTTCAGCGCTCGGCCCAGAATTTGTCTTAACCTAACTAATCCTACAAATCGGTTACCACTGTATTTAGTTGGATGAATATGGCCACAGTTCTCGGCCACCTAGCCTGTCCGAGCCGCAGCGTTCGACCCAGGAATCGTCTTAACCTAACCTTAACCAAATTGTCGATTACCAAATTGTCAGGTTACCAAATTGTCAAGTTACCAAATTGTTAAGTTCCAAATTGTTAGTTACCAAATTGTCAGGTTACCAAATTGTTAGTTACCAAATTGTTAGTTACCAAATTGTCAAGTTACCAAATTATTAGTTACCAAATTGTCAGTTATCTTACATATATTGGACCTGTATATCGATAAATCCCATGTATATTGGACCCCCCTGTACATCGATAGATAGCTGAATTGATGTTGAGCTGTGAGTAAGCTAAAGATTTGTTGCTCCGACATTAAGATGAAGATAAGGATTAATGTTTCCAACATTTTTAGATCACGAGTTATGTATTTACACAAGGACGAACCAATAGACAATATTGGGATAGTGATTGGGTCAGGGAGGGATGGCTAGCCAGCCACAAAAAATCCTAGTCCGATACGTATTTTCCTCTTTTATCGTCTGAGCCACCTCCGCATGCTCGTCCTTGGCATTTTTTAAGTGTCAATTTTTTTCAAAAATGAAACTAAGGTTGAGCTAACGTGGCAAAATTCTTCAGCAGCAACTGAAACACAAGAAGAATTAGGAATGTGTATTTGGAGTTTGTGGCTCGGAAGAAGAATTATGTGGCTGGCGCCTTTCCATCCCCTCTTTGGATAGATAGTATCGATATAAATAAGTTTTATATCATGATACACTAACCATTTGTAAACATTAACAGGATCGGTCGTTACACTTATGAGTTTCAGTAACTTTTATCCATCGTAAATCAAGGCCATATTTTAAAGTTTTTTTTCTGGAGCCATAAATTTGCAATTGTAATCAACAAATTTGCGTGTGGAAGTGTAAATGTAATGTTACACAAGTAACAGTCCCTTTAATATATTCAGTGTGGGTATACTAAGTAAAAATCACGAAACCTCCAGTAAATTTACATTACCAGTAAATTTACATTACTGATAATTCTTCTAAGACACTTTGTATCAGGTAAATGACATCTCTGAGTCTGCTTTTAAAAAGTAGACTTACGAAACTGTATGGAGGGGGGGGGGGAGGAAGGGTAAAGAATACAACATTGGGTAGCAAAGATATAGGGATTAGAAATATAATGAACAACTCAATTCCTTTAGACATTCTTATCTAACAGAAGTCATAGCTAGAAATATCAAAAGTCTACAACACCAGCTTGCAAAGATGTAGAGATTATTTCTTTATGTGAGAACATTCTAAACCACTGTAGGATATACTCATCACATTTACATACACACACAGACACACACTCAGACAAACACCCCGACACCTTCACTTTACACTCACAAAGACACTTTTAAAACACTTTTACACTCACACAGACACACCAACACGCAAAAAAGCACACACAAATATAGCACTTATTGAAAAAACACAGAGAAAGCGCGTACATATAGACAGAAAATACACATTAAAAACCAAAAAATGTTGAAGTAAAAAGTTTAGACGGATTTCTTTCTGATTCCTCTAAACAGAAAACATTTTTTTTTTTTAAAAAAGAATCATGTCCCTAATTAGATAAAAGTATTGAAATACAGAGATACCCAAAACATATGAGAATATAAGACGACCATACACACTGTACACTGTACAGGTTATTATCAAAAGCCTTAAAGTTTAGTAATGTCTACTTATTTACTATTCTCTTATATTCTATTCTCTTTGGCTGCAGACCAAAAATAATTCTTGAATTCTTAGACTGCCATCAAGTTGACAAATTTTGGGTCAACCTTGAAGTCAGATTTTAATAAAGAATTTTAAAAAAATCTGTAACAAATTTAAAATATAAAATCAAAGCTGATTTAATGAATCTGAGAATTAGCTGAAGTATACAGCTTAAACCAGCGTGCAAGGTAACTGGTTCAAAGTTTTCTCGCTATTCAGTAATTTTTTTATCACCTCACGTGTTTTTATATTGCGTTTTAAAAGTAATTTTCAAAATTATCATCGACTTTTGGTTGAAATCTTGCAACATTCGGATCACTGTGACATGTTCGTTATCATAAGTTTAGTTTAATCTATATGCCATTGAATAAAAAATTACGGAGGCTCAAATCTCAATCTTCGCGTTTGAAACACCGCAAGTAAAAGGAATGAATTACTTTTAGTATTTTCTTGGCTCTTGAAGCTGGATGACCCGATCGAAAAATCTGAATTGAACATTAGTCTTTCAATTTCAACACTTTTGATGCTTTGACCGTGTAGTAAAGCATCCAAAGTGTAATTTGAAAGCATCATAATCAACATTTGAAAGCATCATAAGCAAGGAGCAATCAAATTTGATGCCTTAATCACTTTTTTTAAAGAAAATATTAACTTCCCAGTCAAATTATGACTTCATAAGCTAAGAATTAGGAAGCATTGTTTTTCCCTGTGCTTTTCAGATGGATTTAACTCCACAAACATTTCCTCATTGGTTTTAAAACAAGAAGAAAGAAATTCTTAATATTTCAGGTCAAAAATCATTTTTGATGCTTTTCAGAAAAAACTGAGAAGGGCAATTTTTGGCAAGAGTCAAACTCTTATACAAAATTGAACGAGAAAAATGAGACTTAGAAATGATTGTGACTTATAATTTGAGACTTAGAAAGTGTCTTAGACATGATTAGGTCTATTGAGTTTGTCTTCAAATGGTGACTTATATCTTGAAATGACATTTTTGATGTTTCCCTATAGGTTAAAGATATTTTAGAGATTTCCGCAGCTTGGGTTATGTTAGGTTACACAAAGCATCACAAATTACATGTGAAAGCATCATAATTGTCCTAATTGATAAAAAATAGACTGCAAGGAAAAATATTAAACGAAATTAAGAAGCAGAAGGTAGGTGAGGGGGGAGGGATAAGTAACCCCTTTCCCGGCCCTACTGCCTGATGAGTATTTACCCTATACACACTAATCACATTTGCATACTTCATAACTAGGCAGTAAGGCAACTAGTCAGTAAGGCAACTAGGCATTCTCAGGCATAATCAGGCCAATTCATTTACATAGACTACTTTCTTTCTCTCTTCTTAAATACTTTCCACATATGTTGCTCTATACAGTAAACCATTTGCTAGTTTAACAACACACACTTACCCTCCCTACCTTCCCCTCCTATATATTTAAACATGTACACTAAAAATAATACATTAAATGATAGGATCCTAATACAGATATACATCCCTATATATTTAAACATATAAACTTAATTTAATTAAACCTTCTAAATGGAGCACATATCTAAACCTTTATTGACATCCCTATATATTTAAACATATAAACTAAAAATAATACACAGAATGATAGGATCCTAATACAGATATACATCCCTATATATTTAAACATATACACTAAAAATAATACACAGAATGATAGGATCTTAATACAGATATACAGACCTATATATTTAAACATATACACTAAAAATAATACACAGAATGATAGGATCCTAATACAGATATACATCCCTATATATTTAAACATATACACTAAAAATAATACACAGAATGATAGGATCTTAATACAGATATACAGACCTATATATTTAAACATATAAACTAAAAATAATACACTAAATGATAGGATCCGAATACAGAATACAGACCTACATATTTAAACATATACATCAAACTGAATTTAGTTAAATCTTCTAAAAGGAGCACATATCTGAACCTTTAATGACATCCCTATATAGTTAAACATATAAACTAAAAATAATACACAGAATGATAGGATCCTAATACAGATATACATCCCTTTATATTTAAACATATACACTAAAAATAATACACTAAATGATAGGATCCTAATACAGATATACAGACCTATATATTTAGATATATACACTAAAAATAATACACTAAATGATAGGATCCTAATACAGATATAGAGACCTATATATTTAAACATATACATGACACTGAATTTAATTAAACCTTCTAAAAGGAGCACTTATCTAACCTTTAATGACAATACCAACTATATATTCACTTATTAAAATAAAGGATAAAACTACTTTTTATACAATGGAGACATATATTTAAACCTTAAATGACCTTTATATAAAATAAGACCTAAATATTAAGGGTGTGAAATTTTTCTAAAACAATTTACAGAAGCAAAAAAGTATTCTACTAGGAATACTAAGACATATTTATAAAATGCATATTTCACATATATTACAAATGGCTGTCTCAACTGGGGTTAATGGTAAAAAAATGTGAAAAAAATCACTAGTATAAGTGAAAATCAAAATGTTGAAAAAACTTATTAAATTGGGTATCTTTGAAACCAGGTGAAATTTCCGAATTCATATCAATTTTCAGAATTAAAAAATATTGAAATTTGACCGAGTCAACAACAAAACCTCTCTTATTTTGAGTACTTAAAGAAATATGTATATTGGAGAAAAACTGTTTTTGACCATACTTGCCAAATTTCACTTCTGTAAATTGTTTTAAACTCCGTTTTAAGTCGGTTTCATGGATATAAACCTAAACATACTTATAATTCACTATATAAATATAAAGGTGTCTATTAAAGAACTAAAAAATTGCCACACATCTTAATTTCTAATATAATACCTTCGCAATCTGATGGTTTGAACCTTATACTTATCAAACTAAGACTATTTGAGCAAAGACATCGTGTTTTAAAGATATTATATGGAGAAAACTTAATTTTGAGGCAAGTAATTAGTTCCTTTCTCAGGTTTCCTAAACTAGCTGTATATAAGTGGTTTCTTATATAATTATGTAAATCCCAAGATTTAATGTTGTGACATGATCCCTCGCTTTCTTCTTGTCATAGGATACAGAGTATACAATTAGACACAAATAGACCGCTTTTTATCCTTACATTCATAAACTGTTTATCATTCTTATATTCTGCATTAATTATAGACTTCCAGTCTACAAACTAGTTATTAGTAAATAGGGTAGGATCAGGTACAGGAACAGGTACAGGAGCAGGTACAGGTACAGGTACAGGTACAGGTACAGGTACAGGTACAGGTACAGGTACANNCCCATATATATATATATATATATATATATATATATATATGTTTCCTCTGGCCGACAAAAGGGCTGGATCGAATAGGCTGAATTTTTTTTTGTGGACATTCATAGGTAGCTTGGAGGTGTCCTAAAAAATCGAAATTTTTTTTTCAAAATTTTTTTCAAAATTTTTTTTCAATTTTTTTTTTCACGGGCAACGCCGGGTCCTTCAGTTGGTTTTGAATAAGACTTCATAGAAGAATATTTTTCCTTTCCTAAGTACAGTACAGGGTTACTCACAAATAATGAGACTTCAAGGACGACTGTACAGAATTTCTTAAATCAGTTTGGAAATTCAGGCCTTCTTGTAGTTGTCATCTTGTTTCTTTCTTAAAAAAATTAACAAGTTTATTTGTAAAAGACCAATTTTCATAAACGAAGACCCAATTCAACTTATTTAAATAAGTTTATAATGTCATTAAAAGTATCTACCTTTATTGGTAACCCTGTATATTTCAAGAATTTTTCTAGTTCTATAAATCAAATAAACTTTGTCATTATACAAGACAGGATGCAGTCAACTATACTTATACCAGACATTTCTCATCGAGAAGGTTCTATGTCTATAATTATATAAAAACTATATATTTATAGCATTTACATTTGTGCAACCTTAATATGAAAAAGGTATCATTTCATCCTAAACTGTTTAGGTGTTATTCAAAGTCTAAAATCTATCTGATAAATCCGCAAATTTAGGATTAGAACTCGCGCATTCTTTAGATATTGCAAAAGGGTACTGCACAGTGCACAGTGCACAGTGCACAAGAACTTTTCGGTCAGGTGAGGGCCGGGTTAAAAATTTTACTTCTTGGAATCTTTTAAAACTTTTCTAGATAATTTGGATTATTTGATGATTTTTATACATTATAATTGGGAAGCAGAACCAGTTTATCAGGATTAAAAGGACTGTTGCTGTCATTTCCGTTTAAACAAAGAGGGGCATGTGCGATTTACAACGGTACCCTCCTAAACCTTCTGATAACAAATTGGGAAAATATCGTCGATTTTTCAGCTTAAACAGTGCTTAGTTCTGATAGTTTAATATATAAGTCTGTTCACAAAAAAAACCTCACAATTGAAAATAATCCACTTTCAAAGATATACAATAAACTATGACATCTTGATCAGACAAAGCTTTTTAAGGGTACCATTGTAAATGAGACATGTCTCTCTATAAATTGAAATTACATTTACAGTCCCTTTAATGCAGTAAAGTGAGGTGGTTTTAGTTCCTAGAAGGGATCTAACGTTATTCCTTAGTTTACGATACTGTTCCATGTTGCGTTAATGTCACTCAACCTTTCATCTGATCTTTATCAAGCATCTCGTATATACCCCTCCCTTCCCCTCTATTTATCTGTGAAGGTAGAGGAAGAGAAGGGAAGAGAGGGAATGAAGTTCAGCAGTATATGCTGTATATTGAGAATAGAAGAAAAATGTCAAGTGTCGAATGTATATGAATGGGTTTGAATACCTATATTTATATTCCACTGATTAGGAGACAGAGATTTCTAAAATCATACAGATAGAAGGCATGACATAGATGAAAAAAATTCTTTAAAATATCCAAAAAAAATGTATTTAAAAATATCTCTGTTCCGCAAATAATCTTATTTTAGTATCTTTATGTTTTTTTAATCTTATTTAGTGCAGGCTAGTGGTAAGTTAGTTTTGTGGATGTAATCAAACATGTTTTGTGTTTCAATATTTGTATGATGAATTGTCAGTTTAAAATCTTTATATTTTAAATCAAATTATCAAAATATTTTTTAGTGTAAACAAAGAGATATCCATTACAAATTCATCTGACCAACTCCCCCCCCCCCCAGTGCACTGCCTTGCATAGCCTGCCCTTTTTAAACCCTACAATCATGTTTTTAGGGACCGCCACAGGCATCGGTTCATTCAATTACGAACTGTGTTTTTTTTTCAGGACTATAGTCGGCTTTGTTTCAGAATTGCCCAACTATATACTCGTAGATTTTAGAATTGAAAACTCATTAAATCCGTTTAAAATGGAAGAAAATTCGCAATATTAAAGGGGAAAGCATTGCGTGTGGTCGTCAAATAAAAGGATTTACATATTTACATAAATTATAATAGTATCAAATAAGTAAGGCAAAATCTTGAAATATCTATGTTCATTAACTAAAACCATTATGGAGGGACTGTGTGCGTAATTTCAAGTCACTTTCCAAGCAAAAAGATGGTAATGACCGTTATAACAGTAACCATAAAAGCTTTGTCTGATCAAGTATGAATTAGATATCCATTTGTTTCTTTATGTCTATTTTTATTTGTGGCTTCTTCATCATTGCATGAAGGGTCACTTAAAATTACGCTTACAGTCTCTTTAACATATTTCTTGAATCAAAAGTTTTAGTTTTTACTAAATATAAATATTCGATCAAAGTGTTTTCGAAAATATCAGTGGTCAAAGTTAGAACCGTGGTTGATCATATATAGATGCATCTTTTATTCATATCTTAGCAACCTGATGGTGTAAACTCATGACATTTTGAACTTAAACTTTTTCATCTAAAAGAACTTATCGTTTGAAATATCGAAGGTCCACGACATCAAGTTTCAAAGATTTAGGGTTAGAAAATTAAAATTTTTGACAAAAATTCAATTCCCTTCCCGTTTATGTTTTAAACTGCTTACATCAATACATTTTTTCATGCTAAATGATAGTTAAAAACTACAGCAAGTCGTGTTTAAATTATGGCTGAAAATTGTATGGAACACAGACAGAGGAAATAAATGAAATTCAGTCTTTCCCACAAACACTGATCCCTACATCTTTGCAACCCAATGTTGAAGACCTTAAATATTCCAAACTATGAACTCTGCTATACTAAATTATCTAAGTTTGAGACATCAAAGGTTTACTCTCTCATGTTCCTACGAAAATTTCTTATATTATTTCTTGAAATTTAAAAAACTTCAGTTTTGAATCATTTTGAAGCTCTTTTTAGGTCACGTAAAATGTTGATAATCCCTTTAATTAAATTTCTTTTTGATTTTGCTTAAACTTAATCCCTTACTCTCCCCCCCCCCCAAAAAAAAAAAATGTTTTACAGAAAAGTGGCTTTTCTCTCGTAAAGAAAAACTTCATGCAAGCACTTAAAAATGTTCTTTACTCTTTCTCTCTTTGCATCTCTAAATTGAAAATCTTATTCCATCTCTTTCAAGAAAAAAAATCAAGACAAAAACTAATGTACACTTTAATAAAAAACATGTTTCTTCTATAATTCTTATCCAAAATCAATATTTTTTTCTATTTTTTTTTGTATAAAAAATTATTTTCAGTTCTAAAGTTCTAACCTTTAATTTTTTAATGAAAAAATCTAATATCCTAAAAAAATAATTCAATCGAGTTGGATACAGTACAAAATTTATTTTTATATTACAAATTTGACAATACTATCACAGATTAGAAATATCACAGATTCAAATCTCAGATGTGAGACACAATTCTTTTCTCTGAATCCTGGTACATACTAGGGAACTTGCATGTACTATAGTAGTGAGTATCCGGATACTCCGGAACGGAGAACTCCAGTCTGTTCATTAAACCTGGCTCCGATACACTCACAACCTCTCCAGTCTTAAGCAGGAGTTGGAGAGTTGGATCTATAAAGTTAGGATCAATAACTCCAGCAACAAGGAAGATTAGTTTCTGAGCTCCTCCACTCAAGGTCTGGAGAAGACCTGCTTTCAGATCAAGCCGAGCCCATTCGGTTTGTAAATAGTTCTGGGACAACACGATAATGATCTTCTTAGAGGCATTGGACACTTTATGGACGGAGTCGGAAAGGAGATGGTTGGATGCCAGGTCTCGATGATGCAAACAGATCCTGTAGTTATTCTCCAGGTCCCTGGGGAGCACCTGGTTGAGGATGGGTCCGTCTAGAGGAGAGTAACTGATGTACGCGTCAAAAAGTTTTCCATCTTCTGACTGCTGAGAGGGTTCCGGAGATTCAATCATTCTCTCACTGGACTTGGATCTGACCCAGATTCTGATTGAATGCCTGAACCCAAAAACAATGAATGTTAAGATGACAATCATTGAAAAACTGGCGAGAACTGCAATCATCAGCGGCATATAATTTTCCAAACCTTGTTCTTGCTTCTGGTTCTTGGCCACTACAGAGCTCATATCACAGGGTAGATCAGAGTCAGCAGTTAGCAGAACGTTTTCCAGCTCAGGGTCATTGGATATACAGGTGAGGAGATCGGAGTCGGACACCTTGGTGGTGGAGAGTTTCAACCAGGATTGGAACTTGTGCATGAATTCACAATCACAGTTCCAAAGGTTCTCCGCCAGGCGGACACTGACCAGGTAGGGGTTGAACGCCAGCTGCCAAACTGGGAAATCAATGATAGAGTTCCCCTGAAGGTAGAGAACCTCTAAACTCTTTAAGGATTTGAAGGTTGCATCATGGATAGAAGATATTTGATTATCATTGAGATACAGTTCACGGAGATAAGAGAGACCGGAGAACTCAAATCCTTCCAGAGTTTGGAGTTTGTTGTTTTCCAGATGGAGAGAGGTGAGGGTTTGCAAACCATTAAAAGTAAGGTTTTTAATCTTCTCAATGTTTGAATTATTGAGATGAAGAGATTTGAGATTCTTTCTTCCAATAAAAGTATGACTCCGGAGAATATCCAACTTGTTTCCATCCAGGAATATCTCTGTAGCATCCATAGGTATATTATCAGGTAGAGCCGAGAACTCTCCACTTGAACATTGAATAATATTCTTAGTCCAGGAGTTATCATGGAAACATGAACATCCATCAGGACAAGTCATCTCACAGTCACAGGAGTCAAACTGACAACATTGACACAAGGAGAAACAGTGGGTTTCATAGGAACAAAGAAACTGATCATTCCTGGCTTCAACCAGAGGAATAAAGGACTGTTCTCCAGTATAAACCAACCTACAGTAGATACTCTCAAGGTCGGAGATAAGTGGAAAGTTCTCCAAGGAATCCCCAGTGTTGATTGTCTTGAACCACTGCATCTTACAGTCACAGATAATTGGGTTTCCTCCCAGGAGAAACACGGTTTCCTTGAGGTTGAGAGGAGAGAGAAGGATGGAAGGTTCCTCTACACGCTGTAATTTATTCACAGATAAATCCACCTTGAGCAAATTCTGCTTGTCGAAGAATGTATACTGAGAAATATCACTGATCTTATTATCATTGAGCAGAATGGTTTCAAGATTGTTTGGAAGATTTGAACTTGAGATCTGCTCGATCTTGTTGAATCCAGCATCAAGGAAGGTTAAGGAAGAGTTCTCAATGTTGAAGTAGTTTCCGAGATGAAAAATCTGATTGTGGGAGATATCCAACCAGTGCAGTGTACTAGGAACCAGGGTGTAGTCAAATTCTTGGATTTCATTGTTCGACACATTAAGCCAGATCAGCTGGGGCAGCTTAGTGAAGATTCCATCAATCTCTTTCAAATAGTTTCCATCCAGCCTGATGGCTCTCAGAGCAGAGTTCAGATCCAGGGCTCCGGGTTCCATTCTCTGCAGACGGTTGTTGGATAAATCCAGGACCTGGAGAGATTCAAGTGTGGAGAAGAATCCCAAGGGAATGTTGGAAAGGAGGTTATCATGCATCTGGAGGCGCCAGAGAGAGCTCAGACTTTTTACACTCTCAGGGTTGAGGACTGAGATAGAGTTCCTGCTCAGGTCTAGGGTTTGAAGTTTACTCAGGTTTTGAATACTCTCCGGCAGGGCAGATAAACTATTTTCACTGAGATCCAGGATTAAGAGTTCTGAATTGTTCCTGAACGCTGAAGGATGAATGGAGGAGATATGGTTTCCACTTAAACTCAACTGATTGAGAGCAGATAGACCGCTGAAGTTGTGGGGTTCAATATTTTTCAGTTGATTATCTGACAGGTCCAAATTAACGAGGTTGATCAGAGGAGCGGGGAAATTAATCTCAGACAGCTTGTTACCGCACAGTTTTAAACTCTGAAGATTAACTAATGGGACCATAAACTCATAAGGAATATATTGGATCTGGTTGTGGCAGATATCAAGATGGAGAAGGTTTGGCAGATCTTGGGACAGGTTAGCAGACAGGGTTGATGCAAGAAGGATATTGCCCGCAAGGTTCAGAGTTTCCAATTCAAAGTTCCCACTGAATAGACCGGAGGGAAGGGAAGAGAGGGAGTTGTTTGCCAAGTGAACCTCCCTCAGGGGAAGAGATTGAAAGAGTTGAGATGGAAGATGACTGATCTGATTGTTTGACATGTCTAGAACCTGAAGAGAAGGAGAGAAAACATCACTGACGAGGAACCTGATATAGTTGGTGTTAAGGTTGAGGATGTTCAAGGAGGAGAGGGAGAAGATACTCTTAGTCTCCAGTCCTGTCAATTCATTGTGTGCTGCGTCCAGTGTGTGAAGGTTGGGTAGGCAGCCCCGGGCTCCGGCCAGGGTGTCAATGCCCAGGTCAAATGCAGAACCAATCTCATTATAAGAAATATTGAGTATATTCAGTTTCTCCAGGTGGCACAGCTCATCAGAGGGAAGTTTCCGGAGAGAGTTCAAGCTCAGATCTAGACTCTGTAAGTTCTTAAGCCCGGAGAAAGCTCCAACCTCGACCTCCAGAGGAGATTCATTTCCTGTTTTCAAACTCAGGGTCTGAAGACTAACTAGGCCGTAGAAAGCATTATTAGGAATGGATCGAAGAGAGCATCCTTCAATGACTAGATGACGAAGATTGGATAAAGGAGAGAATCCTGCAGGTTCAAGTTCTCCAATACCCTGCTCACTACACAACACTGTCAGACTAAGTGTATTGTTTGGAACTACTGAGAAGTCAGTTTTCTCTCGTCTAGAGTTTATTGAGCTGAGCTGACAAACAAGATGTCTACTAGCACTGTAACTACAATCTGAAGGAGGAATACTGGAGGATATAATGTCTACTAAGCTTACTAGAAGCAGAAATAACTTTGCCATGTTTCCGCTCATTGTATGTTTAGTGTTCTTAACTCGATATCATGGTTTAGTGGCACGTCTGTTCTTGAGCACGGTTCAAGTTAAACTGACCATTCTGGTGTGAGTAAACTAGCATACCATGTTACCGGGGCGCTCAGTAAATTTGCGCATGCGCCGTTTGGTCCTCGGTGCCGGGTTATTTGGGTCCTGTCAAACCATCAGAAATCACGAAACCTCTTAAAAAGATGATCCTGAATGGTCCATTCAGGAACAATCTCGCAAACTGAGAAAATTCTTAATATACACGTAAATCATAATTGCTTTTCGGCCAGGGTATAAAAAGAGTAATTTCAGTCAGATACAATAATCATAGGGTGGCTGCAAACTGAAATTTTATCATAAAGTTTATTTGATAACAAAATAAAAAGTAAATCCCCAAAAATTTAGATTAACTATCTTTTTTTGTACTTCAAGTCATTAGAAAGACATGCAAATGTTGACAATAATGATTTTTATCTGTGACATAAAAATGTCCGATGTCTTGGAAAAAATTGTGATCCAACGAAAACTAGAAACTTTAATTGTATTCTTATTTTTAAAAAGAAAGATTTATGGAGCTTTAAAGTTTTTGAAGTACTTTAATGATTTTTTTATCTTTCATCTTAGCGCAATGCAACCTACGAAAATCAGAAAATTTATTATCTATTTTCTAGTAAAGTTTCTTTTTTATATTTGGATTTAAACTTCTGAGCTCTAAAACTTTGCGTAGATTTTAAAAAATGTATAAAAAAGAAATTGATAATCCGGATTTTTGACTATTTCGTATAAAATAAAACTTATATTAACAAACATGGTCCCTGCTTTAAAAACAAAACATTTTTCTTAAAAAAATAATATCATTGTCTTAGAAAATAAGGAACTATAAGTGCTTGCTTAAAATTTTAATTATCCAATCCTTATTTCTTTGAAACCTGATATAGGGATTAGAAAATTAGAGTTCCTATGTAAAATTACATTAATTCATGTTTAAAAATAAAACATTGACAATCTATCTTAATGTTCCTAAAATTAAACAGAAATTAGAAAGCTAATAAATAAGCAATTTTGATTTATTTGATAAATTACTCCAAGGCATCAATTAAAACCAACTGCGCCTAAAATTTGGACAGAAATTAGAAAGCTAATAGAGTGAGGTATTGGTTCATACACATACATTTTTTAAAAGGCATTTCAAACAATTACAAAAATAAACATTGACAAAGTAAATTTTTATTGTCTGCTTTTTCGATTAAGAATGATTTGGTAAATCATCCAATAAAAAATGGAAAATCTGCAAAATATCTTCTTATTATCTTTTAAAAATACTAATGCAGGGGGATTTGCCATTTTTGTTGCGCGCACATGCCCCGTAAAATTCCAAAACAGAGAGAGGGGGAATGAATTTTGTAGATCCAGAAATTAGTATTTATTTAGGGTTAGGTTAGGTTATGAAACTTTCTGGGTCGAGCGCTGCGGCTAGGACCCCACCAGCTGCCAGTCTCTACGCAGGCATCCAACAGATATTATTTTTATGGATCAACAAAATTCAACCCCCCTCTCATTGTTTTGGAATTTTACAGGGCATACGCGCGCAACATAAAATGGCAAATGCCTAATGAAGACTGACACAGGAAATGGTAAAATTTTTATACTAAAACGGGTCCTGCAAACCTACACGTAGTACAAATATGTTCTCACATTTACAAACATGTGAATTCCTTTACAAACTATAAATCAAATAAATATTAAATATTAATGCTTTTTCGTATGATTTACTTTTGAATTATTAAATATAATGCCAGGACGCGTGGAAGTCAGACTAAATGTATAATATATAAAAAAACATATATATTTTTTAAAAGCTAAAAACATGAGCCTTTTCCACAAACTTTTTAAATCCCTATTTCTGTACAACCCAATGTCAAAACATGGTTCTGTTCGATCAAATAATCCAAATTTGAAATATCTACACCAACAGGTTAAAAGAAAAAAAGGATTAGAACATGTGAGAATCAATTTTTTTTCCTGTAAACATTAATTGATAAAGAGGAAAACCTGATTTATAACCTAAAAATAGGGGAATATTAATAGAAATTTAAAAAGTATTGCGAATCATTGAAAGGATAGAAGGATGGGAGGATAGAATTATTGTTAAAAAATATTATCCACATTAATAATTTCCCTTAAAATGGGGTTATAAGTTGGGGTAGTGTTTAGAAACCTAAAATTGCATTGCTAAATATTTGCGATTAAATCGACCATTAAAATATTTTATAGCATGGGGGTCCAATTCTGCATAGCATATTATACTCCTAACCAATGCAAGGGTGGCTAATAATACGAACTGTCGTTGCAAAAATTTTCTGCAGGGGACAAATTTACAGTAGTAAACTGCACACTCGTATTGTTATTTAATAATAGCAAAACATAAACTCTTAGTTTTATAGGTTTTTATCAGAATCTCTTCCATACACCACAACACAGCTAGGGTTATCAGTATCTCTTCCATACACCACAACACAGCTAGGGTTAGAAGCAAAAAGGAAAACTTTCGCGGAAAATGCAAAAATTTCGCGAAACAATTCGGAATTTTAAAAAATGCTAAATTTGTGCAAAAATTCACCATACAGCCTCAACACCTAAAATTTTTGCGAAAATATTTTCGTGAAATGCTAAATTTTCAGATCAGATCAAATTCAGCAAATAATCAACGAATCTGAAAACAAAGATATCCCAGAGAAAGCTAATTCTCATGTTGGTTAAAAATAAAAATATTGATTACTAAATTATAATTGGAAAGAACCAAAGTGATGATTAGCTTTCTCTGGGATATCTTCGTTTTCAGGTTAGTTGTGTATTAGAATATGATCTGTTTAAAATCTACTAGTACAGTACATATATGAATTTTCTTATGAATTTGACACAGTTTTATATCAATTTCTCGAGACAAAAACATCAGATATAACTTTAATTGGTCGCGATCAAGAGTGATTAGCTTTCAGCCTATACCCCCTTTCATTTTTCCTTTACAGTCCCTCTAAGGTGTCTTATCTATAATTCATAGCTTTATTAAAGTCATAAAGCCGGAACAATTGTTTAGTCTTTCTTTGTACAGAACTCTTTAGCTTTGGATATCGTGAAGGAGAGATTCATGAAAAATTAATTCCAAATAACCTTCAGAAAATGGTTTAGACATAATTAACTTTTATAATTTGGGTAATTCCTATATGATAAACCTAAAACGAACGGGTGCAGGAGATGGAATTTTATTTTCTGAAAGAAAATAATAATTTAAACTAAAGTTATGTTAATATTGATAAATGGGCACTGCAAGGATTTTAAAAAAAATATTTAAAAAAAGATTAAATTAAAAAACCTCTGTTACGCCTTAAATTTGCAGGGTGGTGGGACGACTCTTCAATTTTCCCAAGGGAATGGCCAACCACAGTTGTTTTGTGTTCTAAAAACCAGCTAAGCTAACAATTTTTTTAAATTAATCCACCTCTACCATTTTTGTAAAGTAAACGGATTTTCAATAAAAAAACATGAGTTGTAGCATGCAGGGTTTCCTCTTATCGTAGCATGCAGGGTTTCCTCTTAAAAATAAAAATAAAAACATAACTTGGAGTTATTTTTCATTGTATCATAAAAGTGTGCATATAATTTTTTAAATGGTCTGAGAAATGAATGTTTTCCATCTTATATAAAAACACTAATTTATATCATTAATTCATTTATAATTTAAGCTGCAACTGGACCAGTCTGTAAAGTGTAAACTTATCAATTGAGGAAGAACAATGATGGTAGCAACACGTGTATTCTTGTTTCTTGCATTATTTGTTGGGGCTAGGGCAGGTTTACCCCCACCTAGTCGAGGTGTGGTGGAGAGATATGATCCAAGATGGAACACCTCAGTACAAGGAGATTTCCCTATTTTTACATTTCCTGAGCGTAAGAATTTCTTATCAGCCTGTCGAGAGAAATGTTATTTAACTGTAAATTGTGGAGCAGTGGTAATGAAGAATAATACCTGCACAGTAGTTCCTGAAGCAGATGCAGAGAACACAAAACCTGAAGTTGGATCAACCTTCTACAGAAGGATTCCAGAGAAGGATTTCTGGAAGAATAATATTATCAAGAATAAATACACAACTATTCCACCATTGCCGAGTACAAAACCCCCACCACCAACTACAACAAAAACTACAAATACAACTACAACAACAACAACAACAACAACAACAACTACAACTGTGACTACAACTGTTATTTCGGGAGGGGGAGATTGGGTGGCGGGGTTGAGATTAGATAGTAAAGATGTAAATTACGAAGAAATAAAAATGCCTGTTGGAGTCTCTTCTTTAACACCTGCTGATGTTTGCGAGATATGCGGAACCAAAACTGTAGGCTACAGACCTTCGACCCTGGAGGTTTTTTGCTATGAGCCTGTAGACCCATCTTATGAAGGAGCTCCAATTATTAAATCAGCTGTAAACGCTTACATGTTTGCAGAATGCGTGAAATAAACTCACAACAAAATGTTCTTCTGTCATTTTATATGTGAATTTTTGGACATTTTGTTTAGTGTTAACAATTTTTGATTTTTTTATCTTTGAAATATCTTTTTATGAAATGTTCCAGCATCTTAGGCTATCCACATTTTTGTCCGCTCTTTGTATCAGTAGTTTGCTTCTTTCACTGTGATTCCTTGAACCAAGAGTTGTTCAACGTAAAGCATCTTTAGTGTGTGAGTTTATAATCTTAATTTTCATGTGATTTCCTATTTTCTTGTATTTAACCATGCTTTTAATCTTTGTGTGAAGATAAGGTTTTTAAAAAAAATGTCAAAAAAATCTTATTATATTATCATTTTGTTAAAAATAAAAAAAAAATTATGTTGATGATGGATCGACCAAACCTCATACGAGTAAAGAAAGCTTAGGCGTTTAAAAAAAAGTATATTCGTTGAGGGTTGGCACCCTTGATTATCAGTTCTTGAGAATGTTTTGTCATCCACCCGGCCCCCCTCTCCTCCAAATCCCAGTTAGTCCGAGATACTACATTTTCTAATGAAACGATACTGAAAAATGTGAACTATTAACTAATGTTTGAAGTTATGTCTAGAAGATTTTATTGCCAAAAAATTTTCATTTTAAGGGACTGTAGACTTTTTTTCCTGTGACCCTCCATTTATAGAGCGGTATGTCCTGTTTACAATGGTATCAATAAACATTATATACAGTATTTTAACTTTAAAAATTGATTATTTTTAACTGCAGTTTCTCTACAAAAGTGTTTTTCGGATTTGTTCTGAAACAAAGGATGCCCGCCCCATAACCCTGACAATCTGTCCAAAAAAAGTGTGAATGAGAACAATATATATTTAATCACAGCTATTGCGGTTTAGTGACTAAACAAATATCGCATAATAGCTAATCGTAAACTAAATTTACTTTTTCTCCAAATTAGTGTTTTCTGTTTAACCGAGTATTTAAAAGCGTTTTTTTGCGCACAGATTGTAAAGCAGGGTTTCCACGAAACAGTAGACTCGCTTGCATAACAGTATCGTGTTTTTGCATGAAATTTTGCATCAATTTTGCGTCAATACGAAAGCAGTTTTGCACGAAATTATACATTTATTCAAAAAAAAAATTGTTTTGCCAAAAAATTGCACAGAAATTTAGAATTTTAGACAATACTCATCCAGAAATCATGCCCTGAACTCCTGGAAAGCCCAAGCTGATGTTGATCTTAGGCTTTATTTTAAACTCAGGCCAACGATCTGGCTCGACTAAGAATCAGATGAGTAAGGTTGATCTAGGGCTGGGCACTTTCCGACTTTTTTTAAATCGTTCCGTTCTGTTCTAGAACGAGGGCCTTCAGCTAATAATTAAAAGCAATAATTAAATGCTAATGTCATTAAACGTTTTTTTCCTCTATGATTTAAATTTCGTTTTTAATCATGCTTTTCTTTGTTTGAGGATTAGGTATTAAAATTAAAAATAAATGATATTAATTAAAGGAAGTGTTCGCGAAAAATGAAAAGGGGTATAGGCTTACGGCGAAAAATAATCGCTTTTGATCACTACTAATTTCTTACTTCTATCTGTTACGTCAATAAAGAGAAAATTATGAAGTATTAATTCAGTATACGAATGCATTGAAAAATAATTGATGACTTAAGGTTGCAATATCTGAATGATTTGTTTGAAATTAAATTGATTATTTTACAATCCGAGTCGTATATTGCAACTTTCTAAATTTGTATGGACGCTACGTTCTTCATTATAAGTCGTTTTTAACATTTTTCTCCTTAAAGACGCAACTAATAGAAGTAAGATTAGTAGCGATCAAACGCGATTATTTTTCGTTGTAAGCCTATACCCCTTTTCAATTTTATGCGAACACCCCCCTTTAATTGTTTTTTACTTGGTTTGCACTACCCCTACCTAAAACTTTAAGTTAACTAATGCTTTCTTTTACTAATTCAGTACGAATTGAACTCGAACGCCTCCTGAACCTGCGGATAACTGAGACAAACTTCACCGCAGCAAAGAAACGGCCGAGGAATCATAACTCCACAAGATATGATGAAAAAGATCCAGTCTCGATTTTAACAAGGAACCGTCAATGTTCCTTCCTTGATATAAGATCTCTTAATTAAAATTTTCCATCTTTTATCCTAGAACATGTAGCCGAAATATTAACGAGAAACGGTCAATGTTTCTCTTAATAAAGCTAACATGAATTTTCTTTAATATTTTTCATATCTAAATCATTATGCCTGTTTCTCAAACTTAAATTTTGTAGCATCATTTTTAACTAGGAACGTTCAATGTTCCATGTTACGATGCTAACAAACCTTCTTTGATATAAACTCGCTCCCGTGCATGCTTATGTGAAAGCATGCACACTGTTAATTGTAGCATTTTCCATTATGAGAAAACACACTGTGTTTGTAGTATCTCCTTGTCAAATCGCTCAAAAGTATGCTATCCTCTAATATATAATGTAGTTTTTTCTCTTGAACTGCTGCTCTGTCAATATTTGAATATAAATTTAACAGCAATCAAGACATGAAAAAACGAAAAAAAATGTATCTATTAATTTCTGGATTTTGACCTTACCAAATTGTAATTGTATGTACACGATAATATCGCCAAAAAAAATGTTATCCATAATAACAAATTTTGTAAACCTGTAATAATCTCGATACATAAATAAATATCTAGATCTTAAAAAAAAAATTGTCATTTCACAAAATTCAATACGAGGGAGGTTGCCAACTTAGAGCTGAAAGGTTTTAAGGGAGCGGGCTAAGACCTTGAAAGGACCCTCGTAGAAGGGGGCTAGAGGAGCAACATGTCCATGCAGGAATATTATGACGAGGCGGAACAGGTTGAAAACCAGACATCGAATTTTTAAGATTTTCATAGAACAGATCGGTTGGGGGATCTTGTGCTTGAAATTGAGTAGGGAGCAGAAGAGAACTATCCTGAACTGGAACAGTGGCCATGCGGAGGGTGGGGGAAACCTTTAGGCGGAGTACATCAGGGCAGGACAGTTGTTCTTTAGCTAATTCTGAAAAATTAATCACTGAAGAAAATGGGAAAGGTGATGGAATTGTTGAAACTGACACCTCCGACACCCCCGACACCTCAGACACCGCCGACACCTCAGACACCTTAACCCCAGGGGAAGGAGGCAGTTGTGGAGCGGGAGGATATTTCAGAGCAAGAGGAGATGTTGGAGGGGGACGAGGAGATTGACAGCCACTACATTTGCAGCTCAAGGAGTAGCCAAGGTATAACTTGTTAGCTCCAGGAGTAGCTGTGTAGCTAATTAGCTTCTGGAGTAGCTGTGTAGCTCATTAGCTCCAGGAGTAGCTATATAGCTCATTAGCTCCAGGAGTAGCTATATAGCTGATTAGTTCCGGGAGTAGCAGTGTAGCTGATTAGCTCCGGAAGTAGCAGTGTAGCTGATTAGCTCCAGGAGTAGCTGTATAGCTAATTAGCTTCTGGAGTAGCTGTGTAGCTCATTAGCTCCGGGATTAGCTATATAGCTGATTAGCTCTTGGAGTAGCTGTGTGATTTGGATGTTTCTGAAGGCAGCCTCTGCATGAAGGAAATACAAGTCGGGGTCCTCTGTCCAAAAATCCAGGAGCTTGACGGAGACTTTGGCGATGTACTCGGTTGGAGTTTCTTTCTGGTCCGTCATGATGCTCGGATGTATCACTTAATGTTCAAAGTTTAAGAAAATCACGAAACTGGATAGCGTTTAACTGTATATTCAAAGTCGGGGGGTCACCAATATAGAGGATGTGAGTCAGACTCTAATAAAAACGCATAAAGTACTTCCAGTATCTATATTTCTTATAACTTATTACAAGTTGTATTAGATCTACGCTGAGAGTATCTGCCTTGTTTCTAACTACGGGCAGGTCGGCTGTTTTATCCGCCTTGTTTCTAACTACGGGCGGATACTCAGCCTGGTCTGTGATGCTGAGAGTATCAGTTTGTCTGGGCTATCCGCCTTGTTTCTAACTACGGGCGGATACTCAGTCTGGTCTGTGATGCTGAGAGTATCTGCCTTGTTTCTAACTACGGGCATTTGTCTGTGTTATCTGCCTTGTTTCTAACTACGGGCGGATACTCAGTCTGGTCAGAGCTGTGGAGAGTTCAAGAGATCTGCCTTGTTTCTACTACGGGCAGAGTTTACTAAGTAGTGGGGCTGGTTTTCAACTCCAGACTATGTTTAATACGCTCCTATTTCATTTTAAATATAACTTCTTAATTAACTAGTTAATGCCTTAATAGTCCAGTGTGGATTCATTTTAAATATAATTTCTTATTTAACAAGTTAATGCCTTAATAGTCCACTGTGGATTACTTTTAAAGCGTAGATATATTTATAAGTTTGTTATAGTTTTGAACAAGGCATAGGGTAATGTTTTGTTTTGAACAGTATGAGATTGTTCAATATGAATAACTTAGTAGATAATAAATTCTTAAAAGAATCTAGTCTTGAACAAGGCATAGGGTAATGTTTTGTTTTGAACAGTATGAGATTGTTCAATATGAATAACTTAGTAGATAATAAATTCTTAAAAGTATCTAGTCTTTTGTTAGATTATTGCGGGAATGGTCCTTATGAAATAATTTATGGTGCTATTTGAGCCATTATGATCAAGACTAGTATAAGAGGCAGTAGGGATTAAATGACTGGATATTTTAACTCTGTGGAACTAATTTTGCACAAAAGATTTGAGTTAATTTGCACAAGTACCAATCTAAATTGCATTATGCGTAATGCATTCAGTTAATTAAAGTTAACTCAGCCAGAGTGTGTGTCCATGCAGGTTGCCAATAGATATTTTGGAAAGACAAATAATTTTGCTATAAAATATAGGAAGGTCACAGTACGGGCGAGGTTGCACAGTGCCGACGATGCAACACTTAGAGGGAATGACGTAATCGAATGTTGATGCATTATGAACTCTGTAATGACAAGTACAGTCGTTGAATACAACAAACTCGTTCATTAGGGGCGAGGTTGCATACTGCCGATGATGCAGCACTTAGAGTGAATGGTATGACGCAAACACTTAGAGAGAATGACGTAATAGAATGTTGGTGCATTATGAAATCTGTAATGACAAGTACAGTCGTTAAATATAACAAACTCGTTCATTAGGGACGAGGTTGCATACTGCCGATAATGTAGCACTTAGAGTGAATGGTATGACGCAAGCATATGTCGGTAACAGATGAAAGTTGTTTCGAGTATTGCGTTAGGTTAAATAAAGGAAAC
Source organism: Eurytemora carolleeae (assembly GCF_000591075.1). Taxonomy (NCBI): domain Eukaryota; kingdom Metazoa; phylum Arthropoda; class Copepoda; order Calanoida; family Temoridae; genus Eurytemora; species Eurytemora carolleeae. The sequence continues at coordinate 173,443 of NW_019396666.1, read as the reverse complement.
TGAGCCGGTAGGGGCGAGGTTGCGCACTGCCGATGATGCAGCACTTAGAGGGAATGCTATGGCGTACTCAAAGGGTGTTATAACATGAATAATTTGTAAGGATTATTGCGTTCGTTTAAACCTAGTAAACTCATCCAGAGAGGATGTCCTTGCAGGGAGTCAAAAGTTACTTTTTGTTTGTATTGACAGAACAGTAAATATGATACCGGATGTATGGATGTCGTGTTGGGGGCGATGGGGCGCATAGCTGATGAGGCAGCGCTAAGAGTAAGGCAATGATGTACCCGAATGTCGTCGTTACGTGAATTTCGCAACTAGGGCATGAATGCCACAATTTATTATGAACAAGTAAGGAGACATGTCACCGTCAATGGTTTCCGGCGCACAAAGCTTTCTATAGAAGGTGAATCTAGACTAAATTACCAGTATTGAGTTAACCTGAGAGCGTTGGCAATTATGGCGTACTTAGTGATTATCCAGAATCAAGATAAGTTTCCTAAGTTTGTGTACTGGATGAAGAATACAACCCACGCGTACTCTACGATTAAAGACATGGTCGAGGTGGGGAAAGAATACAAGTTTTCGGCTCCAAAAGTTAAGACTACTAGTTATGATGCCTTCATTAAGATTGCGGCACAAAATATGCTGACGTTACGAGTTATCAACCCAGGGCTCCGAACCCCCAAAGTCATGCTGGAGGTGAGCCAGGTGGCATTCGACCTAGCTACTAACGGAGTATTCAGCAAGGAGCTAATCGGACCGGAACTAGTTAAAAGATATGAGGAGCTCTTGAACGAGAAAGCGCTCCTTGAGTTGGGGGGTCGACGACCCACACCTTCCAGGTGCGATTTTGTATTCTTTCTAATTATTTTGTAATTCTGTTTTAATAACTGAGCATACTTAACTGTGGGTGCAAAGAATTAATTCTCTTAGGGCGTCAGATGCTACGGGTATGCTGGGAAGTGAAGGGTCGCTTAAACGATCATCCTCGGAGGACGACAATAGCGTTGCTAAGTCTGGAAAGTTTGATGATATCCTCATAGAAAGTATAGAAGATACAAGGTACTAATTAGAAGGGGATCTAAATTAACAAGAAAACTAGGTGATAATCCATCCGAATTTAGTGTTCTTATGGAAATATGTTTTGACATTGGGAGTAAATATAAGGTTATCACCTAATAGTAATACCCGGGAAAAATCTAGTATTTACGCTATTCAATGGTTTAACCGTGGATTATACTAATGCATTAAAACCAGGAATGACTATTTCAGTGTTATCGACGAACTTGATCGTTCATGTTTAACATATAAAATAAGAGGTATACCCAGGAAAAAACTGTTATTTACGCTATTCAAGGGTTTAACCGTGGATTATACTAATGCATTAAAACGATGAATGACTATTTCAGTGTTATCGACGAACTTGATCCAGCGACAGACGAAGAGGAACCCTTGAGCTCGCCTATGTTATCAGACGAATCGGTGGGGAAGATTGCGGGAAAGGTTAGCGAATTATCGGTTCCTTCGCTAAAACAGGCAATAGTAGAGGCATTAGATAGTGTCCGGAGACACGACATAAAAATCAATGAGAGTAGTGTGGATTCTCATAAGAAATTAGGAGAAAAAGTTAGAAAACTTATTTCCACTGTGGAACAAGGAAGGGCTGAATATAAAAGGAGCCATGATGAGCTGGTTAAAGTTATAAAAGACCTTTCCAATGCAAGGGCTGAGGATAAACGAAGCTTTGAGCTATTACAACGTAGGATTGAAGCTTTATCCCAAGCCCAAGAAGGAGAAGTAGT
>NW_019396666.1:145953-170373 GCF_000591075.1 Eurytemora carolleeae | reverse complement strand
GGGGGTGCACTCATTTTAGGACGTGGTAAGGTATACTTCTGGACTTCGGTTCTGCCTGCCCCCGGGTAATACCTCATCTCAGGATGGCCTGGGGGGCCGGGTGTCCACCCGATGGCGGTTTGGGTTCTCCAAAATGGGGGAGCTTTCAGATCTTTTTCCTGATATTCCTGATTACTAGAGGGTTCAGAACATTAGTCTATATCAATATCACACGTGTTAGATTGTCCGTCAGTACAATGCCCCATATTCGTTCTATCTCATTCCGTTGAATCTTGAGGAACTTGTTTAAGGCGGCCAGGCATCGTCTTCCACAACACAATGTTACGGATTAGTTCTTTTTAAGTTGATAAACATTATTATTAAACTGGTGTTTTAAAACAACACAAAATTTTTGATTTGCTGAAATTTTTTTTTTATCGACTAAGAAAACTTTAGTATCAAATCAATATTTTCTTGGTTAGTTTGTGAGCTTCTGGTTTGTTAATTTGATGGTCGTAGAAAAAAAGATAATTTGCACTTTGCCTGCATTTTCTCAATAGTTGAGTTCTCTTATACAAACGGGTTTTTTAATTGTTTTTTCTATTGATTTATTGATTAATTAAGTAATTGATTGATTGATTGATTAATTAATTAATCATTTAATTGATTGATTAATTTAGTAATTAATTGATTTATTAATTAAGTAATTAATTGATTGATTAATTGAGTAATTAATTAATTGATTAATTAAGTAATTAATTCATTGATTAATTAAGTAATTAATTAATTGATTAATTAAGTTAGTAATTGATTGATTAATTAAGTAATTAATTAATTGATAAATTAAGTAATCAATTAATTGATTGATTAAGTAATTAATTGATTAATTAAGTAATTAATTGATTGATTAATTAAGTAATTAATTGATTAATTAATTAAGTAATTAATTATTAATTAAGTAATTAATTATTAATTAAGTAATTAATTATTAATTAAGTAATTAATTATTAATTAAGTAATTAATTAATTGATTAATTGAGTTAGTAATTGATTGATTAATTGAGTTAGTAATTGATTAAATAAGCAATTAATTGATTGCTTAATATAATTGATTTATTGATGAATTGATTGGTTCGTAAATACAGAAATGTTTGGGTACGTATATGTCCGTACAGTGTACCATTTTGTACATTATACATACATACATAAAAATGTTGTTACTGATTGAATGTACAATTATTTATTGCACCTTTACGCCCATCTTTGGTTTCATAGAAATTAAAAATACATTACAGTAGTATTATAGGAATTTTTAACAACTTTTTAGACTGGGTAGACAACTTATCCAAATCATACGGATTTTTTGTGTAGCCATGAATGCGAAGATTTCAAGTATGAAAAGGCTTGTGTCCAGCTATAGTATTTCATAGAGTAATTGGCAAAATTGTGATTGAAAGTAGTTCTAAAAAAGAACATGCGAAATATTTTAGGGCATTGTTTAAAGAAGAGTTTTTACTAACTTCTTGACTGTAAGGGGGGAGGAAAGGGGGTAGCTTGAAAAATGAGTATACCTTTAATCCTTTACAGGTCTATACTATACGAACACTCTAATTCTTAAATCCTAACCTGACCATAATTTAGATCAATTTAACTTGGAATTATTTATGTGACTTCTGGAATGTTAAAAAAAGGTCTAGGGACGAGAAGCTTGTCTACTGAACAGTTTATCATTACAAGAAAAAAAAAATAAAACGTATCTACTATCAAGCCAAAACATGTCTAAGAACTAAAAAGGCAATTTTTGTGATTGAGATTTTAATCGAGCTTTATTGTGAATTTCTTGATTTTTTTTTTTTTTTGATCAGCTGAACCCTTTGATCATAAATATAGCTCACGGGCTCAAGACTTGATGAATCAATTATTCACTTATCAACTCACTAGGCCCATTTAATTCCATTAGCTCAATTTCTTATCTTATATATACATATATACTTTGCTTGGCTGGATGTTAGGTTTGTTTGTCTGTCTGTTTGTATCCAATAAACGTCAAAACAGCTGAACCGATCGGGGCAAAATTTTGTGTGGCGTCCTAACATGACTCAGGAAAGGTTTATAGATGCTCAAAATCACAAAAAATTGTGTCCAAAAGATTTTTAATATTTGTAAAATTTTGAATTGCGCGAAAAATATTATAAAATCCGCCAATTTTCTTTTGTTGTTATTAATTATATTTTACACTTCTACTAGCTAGAGAAGATGCTCACAGCCAAGTTGAAATATAAGATGGGCGCGCGCGAAGCGCCTTAAAAGCCTGGTTTTCTCAGAAAAATATATCATAAAAATAATAATATTAAAAAACCAAATAATTATAAAAAGATGTTACAGATGATAAAATTTCGGAAACAACGTAATTAAACCTTTATGGCTATTATACTTCGTAATTATTTAAATGAGTTACCATAAAAAATACACAAAACCAAATGAGCTAAAATTTGTGTCGGACCTTACTTGTCCGGAGAGATGGGCCTAGCAGGTCAGAACTAAAAAATGCCACCATTGAAAATTTTGTTGCAGTTTAAAAAATTGGAATTTTTAAAACCCAAAAATTTAGAGAATTTTATATAGTAATTGTTCAATAATGGATTCACCGACTTTTGTATGAAAAATGCGTTCTTTAACCTATCTTTCTATCCCATTCTAGTATTCATCTATCTTTCTATCTATCTATCTATCTATCTATCCTTCTATCTATCTATCTATCTATCTATCTATCTATCTATCTATCTATCTATCTATCTATCTATCTATCTATCTATCTATCTATCTATCTATCTAGTATCCATCCTTCTATCTATCGATCTATCTATCTATCGATCTATCTATCTATCTATCTATCTATCTATCTATCTATCTAGTACCCATTCATCTATCTATCTATCTATCTATCTATCTATCCTTGTAGTATCCATTCATCTATCTAAATATGTTTTCAAGAATACACTGCAGGTGTCTCTTGTAGATAAGATATGAATTCAGATTTTTCGGAATTTTGAAAATAACATTCAGTGCTTGGCTCGGGGAGGCGCAGTGGGTTATAAGATGAAGGGGGATAAGGGTGGGGGGGATAAGGGGGGGGGGGGGGAACCAGGACGTGTGTATTGTTTTCCTGTGTTTTGTTCTTTCATCATTATTAAGGTATTTATCTTGAAGAAAATAATTTATAAACTGCTGACTGTAATATTGCGCGAATGCAACACGAAAATAATTTGAGAAACTTCGCAATTTCACTAAACTAAGTTTGTTTATATTATTAAGGGAACGCTGGTTAAAGGGAGTGTAGTTGTGATTTCCAGTAACCTTTTTTTTAAAGTTTGTCTTGTCTCATTCACAACGAAACCCTTTAAACCTTTGTTTGATCAAGGGCATCAAAAAGATTTTTTTTTTTTCTATTTTAAATATGATTTTTTTTTTATTTGTGGTGTCGATCTGTAGAAGTGCCTTTGTAAGAGCCGCAGAGAGACAATAAAAGATGTCAGAATTGAACAAGTAATCAGGTAGAAAACTGCGATGTCTTCCACATTGTTACTCAGAAAGAGGTTTAAAGGGTAATACCGTGAATGGGCCATGTCAAAAATGGAGTGTAATTAATCTTTAATTGAGACAATTCTCTAGCATACAATATTAGTTCAAACCGATATAAAAAATATACATATAAAGAAGTTACATATTTCAATAAACATGTTTTACAAAAAAGATTTCATCGAATTAAAGCAGGGTTTATGAATTCAGAGCTGAAAACTTTAGAATTAGATCTTCTTAATCCCGATTACTTAATCTGAGTATCCAATTGATTTTCTTCTTAAACCGTTCTTTCTTGGATATAGTAGAGAAAAATAAAAAACCTATTTTTCTAAATTTTTCTATATAAAATCTAAATGGCGCGCAAAATTTCAAATTTATCGTCTTCATATACCTGACTCTGATTGGTTGAATTTTATACACCTTTCAGGATATAAGTACAAGATAAGATTAGTCTCGATATTAAGAAAAAGAGAGGATCAAGCATTAATCTCGATATCCACTATTTTAAAGTTTTCAGATCAGACTATCAGGGGATATCGAAAATGACTTAAATTAATCCGCAGACATGCATAAGATGGAGATTAGTGCTTGATCCTGGGATTCACAGCATAAAAGTTTTAACTTCTGATCACTCAGAAAATTTCTTTACATGAGCAATGATCATTAACTTTACATTTTCGACATATATACTTTGCTTGTTTTGGTGTCAGTGTTGAGTGTTTATTTGTATCCAATAAACGTCAAAACGTCTGAACCGATCGGGCCCAAATTTTGTGTGGGACGTTACATGAACCCAGGAAAGGTTTATGGATGATCAAAATTAAAAAATTAGCCTCCAACAAAATTTGATTTTCATTAAATTTTGAAATTCCCGTTTTTTTTTAGTAAAATCCGCGAACTTTTAAAAAAACTGTATACAAAGAGAACATGTTCAACTGAAATAGAAGATGGGCGGGAAGCGTTTTGAAAGCCTAGTTCTTTATATTTTCGATTATTTACCAGTTGGCAACAAGGATTCAAGATAAATAAATAAAACAGATTTTTTTCTAAGGGGTTAATTTAATAATTAAGGGGTTGGAAAGAGGGGGGGGGGAGGAAGTAGTGAATGGAATTAGGAGAGTAAGAGAGAGATGGTTCACCCTACCGTTAAGATAGCATCTGTTTTCTGAAGTTAAAATTTTCTTTCTTATGCTAAACATTCGTTTCTTTTCTTTACGCGTCCTCTTCTCAATATACGCGTCCTATCTCTATATACGCGTTCTCTTCTCTATATACGCGTCCAATTCTCTATATACGCGTCCTATTTTCTATATACGCGTCCTATTCTCAATATACGCGTCCTATTCTCAATATACGCGTCATTTTCTCTAATTACGTGTCCTATTCTCTATATACGCGTCCTATTCTGTATATACGCGTCCTATACTCTATGTACGCGTCCTATTCTCAATATACTCGTCCTTTTCTTTATTTACTTGTCCTTTTCTCTATTTACGCGTCTTATTCTCTATTTGCATTTCCTATTCTCTATATTCGCGTCCTATTCTCTATATACGCGTCCTATTCTCAATATGCGCGTCCAATTATCTATTTACGTGTCCTATTCTCTATATACGAGTCATATTCTCTATATACGCGTCCTATTCTCTATATACGCGTCCTATTATCCATTTACGCGTTCTAATCTCTAAACGTGTCCTATTCTCATAACGCGTCCTATTGCCAATACGCGTCCTATTAATCTATATGAGATCTTATTTTCTATATGCGCCCAATTTTCTATACTCTTCCTGAACTTCTATAAGCGACCTTTGCTTATGAACGCGCCCTTCTCGTTTATGCATATCCCAATTATTTATAAAATCAACCTTCTGATTTTTAATGCGTCCTTTCCTTCCACATGAACCTTCTTATCTTTATGCGTCCTGCCTATTTACTCGGACCTTCTAATCTTTATGCGTCCTTTCCTTCCACATCAACCTTCTCTTTATTATGCGTTCTTTCAATTTCTCCGAACTTATAACCTTTATTTAAACTTCCTTAATCTGAAAGCTTCATTCCCGTATTCCTTGACCTTTTCATCTCTAAGCTTCCTTCCCGTATTCCCTGACCTTTTCATCTTTAAGCTTCCTTCCCGTATTCCCTGACCTTTTTATCTCTAAGCTTCCTTCCTGTATTCCCTGACCTTTTTATCTTTAGACTTCCTTCCCATTTACCCTTACCTTTTCATCTTTAAGCTTCCTTCTCGTATTCCCTGACTTTTTCATCTTTAAGCTTCCTTCCCGTATTCCCTGACTTTTAATCTTTATGCGTCCTCCCCAATTGCTCAGGCCTTCTTTTATTTATGCGTCCTTCCTTTTCACCCTTCTCATTTATTATGTATTTTCATGTGTAGGCGTGTCCTCTTTTGTACGCATTTTTGCCAGGAAGTTTTAGCTATTTATCATGGAATAATATGGGAAAAGGCTTCCTACGATTGATTGATTGATTGATTATTGGATTGCGTGACTACTATCTATATCTCCTTGTTATTAACTAGAAAAAAACTGTTCCACAAAGGAAAGAGAACTTGAAATTGAAGAAACCCTGTAATTTAAAAAGCAGGGGAAACTACATCTTAAAATTATATTTCTAAGGTATAAACTGTGAAATATTAAAATTAAAACCCAATTTTTGGTGTTAAATTTTTTATCTAAATCACCCCCCACCCCCTCAGCCCCCCCTCTATATCCAATAAAGAGTGGCTCGAAGGGAAGGGGGGGGGGGAGTTGAAGGGAGCTTAGGTAAAACCACAAAACGTGAAATGATCTAAATTGGATAATTGATTTTTTAGTTTTCTGCTGCTCTATTCATCTATTCATCTATTCACTCATCCTGTTTGATTTCCCCCTGGAGGGGGGGGGGGGGGGGTCGCATTTTTAATCATGCTGACCCAAACATAATAATAATTCTCTATCTATTAAAGATATTGGTATCCCTCAAATCGTTTTACTTGCTTAATGAAACACATTTTCTGATATTATACCGTTTTCTCGGCTTTACCTAGTCTTGGCTTTCAAATCTGCGTGAAAGGGCATATTGACGTAATTTCAATTAACCCTCACTTGATAAAATTTTAACGGCAGATTCACAATGGTTCCCTTTTTTTATTGAGTACAAAGAATTGAGTTATCCCTGTTTTTCTACAGGAAAACTAATTATTTTCAATTGACATCTATATATAAATTTAGCTTGGGTATTTTGGTGTTTGTTTGTATCCAATAAACATCAAAACGGCTGAACCGATCGGGCCCAATTTTTTTTGTGGCACCTCGCGTTATCCCAGGGAAGGTTTATGAATGATAAAAAAAAATGTGTTTTAAAGGTTTTTAATTTTGTAAAAAAAATTAAATTCTTGAAAATCCGCAAATTTTTTTAAAAATCCGCGAAATTTTTTTCTTTGTTTTAAAATGTAAACAAAAAAAAACAACAATTTAAATAGAAGATGGGGGCAAAGCCCCCTAAAAGCCTAAAAAGAAGGGCGCGAAGCGCCTTGAATTTCTAGTTCTCTATATTTAACTAGCTTTTAGAAAATAAGATAAATAATGTCTTTTTTAGTCAGTAAATGACAATATCTTTCTCATTGTCAATCAAAAAAAGGACTTTAAGAGAGTGACGGGCATGTATTGCTTGAATTTACGTCTAAAAACCTTTCAAAGGGAATGTAACCGTGATTTCAAGGGATCAAACTGAAGCTCCGTTGAATTTACTTCAAAAATCCCTTTTAACGGAAATGTAACCGTAATTTAAAGGGAGCAAGATGAAGGGTCACTTGAATTTACGTCTAAAAACCCTTTTAACGGGAATGTAACCGTAATTCCAAGTGTTTTACGGTATCTCATATATTCATGTACAGTGGGCTGTTAAACCGTATCTTATATATTATGTACAGTGGGCTGTTTAACCGTATCTTATATATTCATGTACAGTGGGCTGTTTAACCGTATCTTATATATGGGCTGTTTAACCGTATCTTATATATTCATGTACAGTGGGCTGTTTAACCGTATCTTATATATTCATGTACAGTGGTCTGTTTAACCGTATCTTATATATTATGTACAGTGGTCTGTTTAACCGTATCTTATATATTATGTACAGTAGGCTGTTTAACCGTATCTTATATATTATGTACAGTGGGCTGTTTAACCGTATCTTATATATTATGTACAGTGGGCTGTTTAACCGTATCTTATATATTCATGTACAGTGGGTGTGTTTAACCGTATCTTATATATTCATGTACAGTAGGCTGTTTAACCGTATCTTATATATTCATGTACAATGGGCTGCTTAACCGTATCTTATATATTCATGTACAGTGGGCTGTTTAACCGTATCTTATATATTCATGTACAGTGGGCTGTTTAACCGTATCTTATATATTATGTACAGTGGGCTGTTTAATCGTATCTTATATATTCATGTACAGTGGGCTGTTTAACCGTATCTTATATATTCATGTACAGTGGGCTGTTTAACCGTATCTTATATATTCATGTACAGTGGTCCCCATGAAACTGTGGAGGGGGAAGAAGACTACTAAGACATGATTTTACATAGTCCAGTGAACATAAAACACAGCAATTGTACACTGCACAATCAATTTCACTTATCAAGATGATTATTAAGCTATACTGGTAAAACTATATTCATCAAAGCAATATCAAATTCCCACTTTAATTATCAAATATTGTCTTTCTAATCCACAACTGTATGGGTCCCACTGTGGGTTGTTTACGAAAATACGCAATAATATAAATAATATATAACAAGTTAATCTGACAGTTCCCAACGATCTATAGTATGTATCCAATATGGCGGCCATCTGTTGAACTTATCGTAAATCGGGATAATTGTTTTATCGTATTTATTTTGGGAACGTATAAACCTAGAAAACAATTATTGACTTTAAGATTGTTTGGGTCAACAGGACAGAAGATGTAAATTCAAGTGACATTTTATTTATAGAGAGGCATGACTGATTCACAACGATATCCTTTAAACATTTGTTTAAACATTGATGAATGAGATATCCTAGTTTTTCAATCTTAAATAAACTTATTTATGCAGCAGAGGGAACTCATTAAATTGTCAGAATTTAACGCTTTCCCAGACAGAAAACAGATTAGATATTACTCAACTCAGCTAAAGGTTTGAAGGGTACTGTTCTGAATCAGATTTGGCGATCTATAAATGGAGGATCACTCTCACTAACGCCTACAAACCCTTTAATGGAATAAAAACTTTTCTAATTCAAATGCAATTATATTTTTGGAGAATGCTTTGGGAAATTGTTGCAAAGGAAATGACTTTGAGAAAATGTGCAACGTTCAAATCGCTTCCTGTGGATCGCAAGATAAGAATGACATATCCTATTCATAAAATACAATCCTTACAGAAACCCAGGCTGCAATGCAACCTTAATATTGAGATCCTTGGAAACTATGATTTGTCAGGCTCGGAAAGCCAGGATACGCCCCCTTCCCCGCCCTCTTCCTTTCCACAGCCTAAATTATACCTTTTATGACTTCACCCCCACCCCCTTAACAAGCTTCCAACCCCCAGGCTGGTAGCACCCCCCACTCTTCAATTCTATTCAATTATCAGCCATCCGGCACACGATCCAGAGAAATCAAATATATAGGTTTAGGGGTGTTTATTTTTATTGATATCCCCCTCCCCGACTTGTAGGAAGTTGAAAGGTAGAAAGGTAGGAAGGTAGGAAGGAAGGAAGTAAGAAGGAAGGAAGTAAGAAGGAAGGAAGGTAGGAAGGTAGGAAGGTAGGAAGGTAGGAAGGTAGGAAGGTAGGAAGGAAAGAAGGTAGGAAGGTAAGAAGGTAGAAAGGTAGGAAGGAAGGAAGGTAGGAAGGTAGGAAGATAGGAAGGAAGGAAGGTAGGAAGGTAGGAAGGTAGGAAGGTATTAAGGAAGGAAGGTAGGAAGATAGGAAGTAAGGAAGGAAGGAAGGTAGGTTAGAGGGAAGAAAGGTAGGAAGGAAGGAAGATAGGAAGGTAGGAAGGAAGTAAGGAAGGCAGGTAGGAAGTAAGGAAAGTAGGAAGGAAGAAGAGAAGAAAGGAAGGAAGTAAGAAAGAAAGGAAGGTATTATAATTATTAGACTGTAATAAATTGATACAGTTAAATCTTACTAATTACTTCATCTAATTCTTCCTTATATAGCCCTACATGCTAATTACCGAGGCAATTATCACTAATTGGCGACCCATATATAAATTTCCTAATTAATACTTTTCAATAACAAATGGCATGAAGAAAAACAAACAATTTAAGAAACCTAGGAGACCAAAGACCTTGCAAAAACAGGTTTTAAACATTCTTGTAATTTCTCCCTTTAAACTTCTAATTGTACAGTTCTATCTTTATCAATGAGTTATGTCAAGAAATTCCTTAAAAAATTAACCCCTCACCATTCTCTCAGTGTGGTGTCTCTACCCTTAGTTTTCCCACCCCCTCCCATGTCTTAGATCTATCGAAAATGCAAAAAAGTCAAATAACCAATTTACATAATCATCCAAATTATTCACCAACTAATGAGACCGGGCAGAGTTTTAATTGTTGCCAAGCCTTGGCCTTAAACAACTTTTTAAATTCGTTATTTTTTGTGTATCCCCAGACATCAACTGTTATTAAAGCTAGGGGTTTAATGAGTTTATAAATTAAGTCTTTCTTTAAACCTAAATATTTCTGTTTATATTAAATCAAGAATAAAGATTTCAACATTGCATTTTTTTTTAATCTTCAATCGTACAGAAAACTTTTGTTGGACCCTAACATTCACTTCACTCCAGAATCTAAGAATTAAGAATTGAAATTGAGCCACATTTTGACATGGTATTTTTTAGACATTCGTCAAGGAAAACAAAAATTTGCGAATTTTCAGATTGGTATTGTTTAATCCACGGATTTCATTCTCCTTCTTGACTGCAACATTTGCGTTAAATTAGGTTTGTTAAAGGGACTGTAAGTGTAATTATAAGTGACCCTCCTAACAGTTAAAGGGACTGTAAGTGTAATTATAAGTGACCCTCCTAACAGATAAAGGGTCTGTAAGTGTAATTATTATAAGTGACCCTCCTAACAGTTAAAGGGTCTGTAAGTGTAATTATAAGTGACCCTCCTAACATTTAAAGGGTCTGTAAGTGTAATTATAAGTGACCCTCCAAACAAAGATGGCTATATCCCATTTACATCGGTAACCTTAAAAGCTCTTTCTAGTTAAGTATGAATAATATATCAATGTTTTTGTTCTTTTACGTGTTTATTTTCACTATGAAGTTTCTCTGCAAAAGTGTCTTTCGTATTTATTGATTATCAGAAACAATGGAGAAATTATTAGAATTTTACACTTGAGTATGAAAAAGACGGTATCTTTCACATTAATTAAATTAAGGTTTCAAGAATCAATGTCAAAGTTGTAAATCGTCATTTGTCTTTTTTGCATGGAGGGTCACATTATATTACGCTTTTAATAAATCGGGATCACATGTTTTGAACTCCTGACTCTAGTTCTCCTAAACCCCTGATTTTGTTTTTTTATTGAACCCTCCTGAGCGGTTTCTGTCAATAAAATAAAATTAATGATAATCAAGTATATATTGAGGGGTTGAAGAAGCTAGATATATTAGGGGATATAAAATCAAAAAGTCATAAACCAATCATACAAAGTTCACCCAAAAAGAAAAAGCTCATGGTTCACCAAAAGAAAAAAATTCAGAGAAAAAAAAATCAAATCTAGACTCTTTTTTTCTCATTAAACTACTGCAATTGCGTGTGATTTGAATTGACCCTGCATGCAAGAGAAAAAATCAAATCTTGACTCTTTTTTTCGCATTAAACTACTGTCAGCGTAATTTGAATTGACCCTGCATGCAAGATGTCAATGCCCGATTCACAATGGTATCCCTTTGTCTGATCAAGTATAAATTAGATAGCAATGTTTATGTTTCTTTTACCTATTTTCAATCATGGTTTCTCTACGAATGTGCCTTGCGCATTTCTCCTACAGGAAAACTTATCAAAATCAACCACTTTTTAACCTATAGAAAAAACAGGCATTGCCATCTTTGCATGAAGAGGTACTTGAAATTACACTTATGTCTATATAAAACTGAAAACTTGCCTCAAATTCTAACTCTCTAACCATTTTTGTTCCTACAGCCTGATGTTGTAGACTTTATATAATTCAAACTATGAATTCTTCTAGAATAAATAGCCAAAGTTTCATCGGATTGAAAAATATAGGATTAGGAACATGATCACGTGGATTTAACGGTTCTGTCAATATTCCAGAAAGCTGTGACTTTCGATCACAAATTTGACCCATTAAACATAATTTGTTAGCCTTTTAATTAAATACTTTTTGTTTGCATATGCATTTTGAATGAGAATGGATAACATAAACAAATCCATAAAGTAACTGATTTTTGAGTTAAAGACCAAAACACGTTTGATTTCAAATAGAAGAAACCGAATGCTGCTCACTCTGGTTAGTCCGGTGTGTGATAATTAAAGTTTTAAGCGAGTAACCAGCTGTCTAATATTACCATATTCTTAAGATGTGGAATAACCTGCAACTCTCTAAGTATATTTAAAAATAGACTACTAAATTCTCTTTTTGAAAATTACATTACAATGTGTTATAAACCGAATTGCTAATGTAAAACTAATAAGATATGTTTTAATATGCTTTGATATTTGTTGTGTACATGTCAGAAAATTACTTTAAACTCTAGTTATTCTAATTAATTTATAAACTATTTTGCATAAGATAAAATCGCACCCTGATCTCTAATAGTTATCCTTAAATCTATTTAATTGAAATGTGTTTTTATCATTATTGAAATTAGGTGGAAAAAATGATTAAAACAGCCAAGAGCTATTTTCCACCTAATTGCTTTATACTTGTACTGTTAACATAATCATCAATTTGTAATTGTAATTTTACTCTGTACACAGATACATGTATTTTAGCAATAAACTTTATATTATCTTATCACAATTTGGAAATATATTTATAATTTTAATTGTAAAAAACATGTAAATCTAGGATCAATGATCATATGAAATATATCAAAAAATCTCTGTACATAATGATATTGCTACCCTTCCCCTTCCTTCTTTCATCCGTTCATACTTTATCAGATGCCCACCCACCCGCGGACAGGGTTAAGAAAGATCCCGCGTACGTCGAAGCTTGCTTGTTGAAATGTTTCAATTAAATCCTAAAATAATGGATCTATTCTACAGATTCGAGATTCAACCTGATCCCAATCCATGTCGTCAAATCAATGTCTGTCAATCATGATCGGGGGGGGGGGGCGGGGGCAGGATTAGTGCTATTAGGTTGGAGAAGGGGGAAGGGGGCAGATATTTCTTCATAACCCCACTGACACCCCGTTAATCTGGAGTTAGAAGTCAAAGTATGAGATGAAATTTCTGATTTCAGATTTCGCAGATTTCAGAGATTTTACAGGTTTGCCGCGTCTTCTTCTCACACAACTCTCAGACTAAACCAAACCAAACTTTAATCCAAATTCAATATTTCAAGCAAAGTAAAGGGTGTACGCAAAAAAAGGTTCCCACTTGCATTTTGAATTCTAGAACTCTCGATGTTTGCAAAAAAGCTAGGCGAATTCATTTTTACCTTATATTTGTTATAATGAAACTATTAGGAAACTTCTGAAATAAGCCAACTTTTGGACTTTTTCAGCCAATTATTACATAAAGGACCCATCTATGGTCAATGCAAACTTCTTCCTTATGTGAATATCTATGATTTTGAAAATTTTCAGCTCAATATTGTAGATTAACAAGAAGTTGGATAAGAAATGCTAGGTGGTAACCTTTTTTATGTACACCCTTTATTTAAATTCTTGCCAACCCGATAAGGGTGTCTGCAAAGCAAACTTTTTTACTCTATTAAACTATTGAAGCCACGCCAAACCTTTTCAATTCAAACAATTAAAACAGTTGTTTCCGAACTCAACAATTTAAATTTCCAAACCAAACTATAATCCTCTCTTGAAAAGATCAAATTAAAAACGAAACAAAACAGTTGGACCAAATCTTTCCAATATATCTACACAAACTTGATTTTAAATGAAAGCAAAATTAAAAGTGAAAACAATTACTTAAAACTTGAAACAATTATTACACACATTGTAAAATCTTGTTTGAAAAATTTATTTTTAAGCCAAAGAAGAGACAAAACATTCTAGATAAAAAACAAGAAACAAACCTTTTTGATCCAAACTTAAAAAATTGTTTTCAGGTCAAATTAAAAACAACAAATTTCAAACCAAACATTTTAAACCCAAACTATAAAACATTCCATTTTAGACCAAATGAGAAACAAACCTTTTTCATCCAAACTTAAAACATATTTTTCCGACCAAACAAGAAAACCCCATTTTCAAACCAAACCAGAATCAAACTTTTTAAAACCAAACAACAAACCCTCCATTTTAAACCAAACCAGAAACAACCCTTCTTAATCCAAACTTTAAAATCCTTTCTCGGGAAAATCTAGAAACAACCATTTTCTAACATAACCAGAATAAAAACTTTTAAAGCCGAACTAGAAACTCACTTTTCAACACCAAAACCTTTGGAAACCAATTTAAAGTTAGAAAGACAGTTTGACAAAAACACTTTTATAGATACACCAGACAATATTTAAATTTCAAAACACAAAAACATTGGCGATATTTTTTAAGTAAAAAGAAGATCAGAGATTAATTACTCTCCTCAGTTTTCTGGTTTTCAGGCTTTTATCTAAAACCTTTTCCTAGCACGTTGTCCAAAAGTTACATAATTAATGATAAACGCTAAAAAAAATATTTGAAAATTGTAACCTTTTAAATAGTTATGTTTTCATAAATCTACAAACATAACATAAAATTCAAATAACAATATTTAATAATTAGTGATTAATTCTGTCTATTTAAAGTATTTTTGAGTCTATTCATTTAAATGTTTAGAATTTTAGTGTTAAAAATGGACAACCTATTTATTCTTTACGTTTTACAAAAACTATTTGATTGCTTTCAAATGTATGGTTTTCGTTTTTTCCCAGATCAATTTGGACTCATAAAAGCTTTACCAGAGTTTTCCTGAAAGTGTTAAGAATTAGAAACCATATTAACCCCAACTTATTTTTGTATTTTTTTCTGAAACTTTTAAACCGGGTTTATAATTTTTCAGAATCCAAATCGATCCTGAAAAATTTGAAACCCCCCATGTTGGGGTAGATGATCTTTTCAAATACATATCAATAAATACCTGACTAGAAATCGGTAAACTTTGACAAATAAAAATGGATGATATTCTCTCAAAATGAATCAATTAATCCAATAAATGAGCAAGTATATGAAAAGGACCGACCTCTGTATAAGCTCTAACATTAGATCACAATTTGACCAAGAAAACATAAATCTTACCACCAAGCTCTAACATTAGATCACAATTTGACCAAGAAAACATAAATTTTCCGCTTTCACTCTTTCATTCTTTTTATCGGTGGATGGATTTTATTTGAAAATGTATAAATAGACAACTTTGTGAAATAAAAGTTCAAACTAGGGTTTCCATGTGCAATTTTTTTTTTCAGTTTCAGGAAAGTTGGTAAAATTTTGTAAAAACTTGCCTTTCATAGAAATTAAAAATATGTTTATATGTTAATTATCCATAAACTATCCTTGGTTGATGAAAACTTGGATACACGTGCGATAAGTTTTAACTTAAAAGTGTGCAAAAGTTAGCTAGCTACAGATAAAGTTTTGCGCTATTATTGCACATATTGCAAATCACGGCAGCCGTTTTATATTTGAATTTCCGAGCCGGGTCAACCTTTCCGGTCACAGTTTGTACTGTGTCGTCCGGACAATGGGTAAATAAAGCACACACTAAATAGGACTAGCCGGTGCAACAAGATTGACGCAGCCAGACCTTAGGTTAAATTTACTTTTACAGGGTCACAGGTGTGTGAAATGGAAACCTTAGTTCAAACCAGATTTGAATTAAAATTGGAGTCCGGGGTGAATTAACTCTTGTTATATTTTTCCCTACTCCTAGTCAAGTACAGATAAAGTTTATTAGTTTATTAATTCCTATAGTCTGGATGGGAGGGGAGGGGGGCACTTTACTACTTTAAGATAAAGATAGGATTGGGTTTTTATAGGGAGGGGGGAGGATAGACATATTTATTAGGGGGTTAAATTATTTTGGTCAAACAAAGCACGGGGTTAAAACATGGTAAACTTACAGAGAGGTTTAATATTACTAAACAAAAGTAATTAAAAAAGAATTTTAAATTTACTATTAAAAGTCTATGGACTTTCTTTATAGATAGGCCTTTAACTCCTACCTTCCAATCAACTCCCTACCCATCCCAAAACATATGTGAATTTGATGTTCGTATCCCATTATTTTTATTATCGTTAACTAACTTAGGTCCAACCTCTCAAAACAACCTACCCTTAACCAGGGTAGGTTTAAACTTCATAGTAAATTATGATTGCTTATTTGTAATACCTCATGCTTTGTAGTTGAATAAATATATGAAAATGAAACTGCTTTGCACTTTTACGAAATCATTGTCGAACTAGTTGCAAGTTCACATGAACTTTTCAACATTGCACATTTTACGTGAATATTTCTTCTGCATATACACATCTGTGTTTCTAATCATCTGCCGTATAGACCGGGGGGGGGGGGGGGGGGGGTTGTATTATTTGTTTGTATCATATCATCCCTATCTTAAGATTGACACACATGACAAATTTTTGTATAAATGTAATCAGAAAGATGAGTAATATCAATATCTCAATATCACTCGCACTATAGCATTGTTGGACCGTAATATTCAACTGTTTTAAAACCTAATATACATGTACAATGTTTACGGGAGGTTTTGAGATTAATCAATAACTGCCCAGTACATAATTATATTCTTCTGCTTGACTATTTGTTCCAACTTTTAACTCAAACATATTCAACATTTTTAAATGAAGCGTCATCAGTAGTTTTCAATGTAAATCGTCATATTGTTTGTAAACTTACGAAACTTTTTAATGTCAATAGGTTTGTAACCTTTTCCAAATATTTATTCCTCTCATGGAATATCAGCAATTGGGCACTCCTATCCACCCTCAATAAAGCTTACGGTGTGTTTTGAAGTACTATGTAGTACACTGACCAATGATGTCTTAGCGTTTAGTGGAGAGTGATCACTAGGTGAACAAAATTGCCAAACTTTGGTTCTTTCCTTACTGTTTTTGGACTTTGGAGTAGAATTTTGCAAATTCATCTTTTATAACACGTGCCCATATTCTTTTGGCATAATGAAAAAAGGATCCTTGAGGTGTCACATCAGGAAAAATTTTCAGCAAAAGTAGTTCGGATATAAAGGTAATGAGTCTTTGGCACAAACTATGAATTTCTAATCTCTATATCTTTGCAACCCAATGCCGTAGACCTTAGATATTTTGAACTATGAATTCTGCTAGATAAAAAAATCTAAGATTAAAATATCAAAGGTTTACACCATCAGGTGGAAAAATATAGGTATTAGAAAATCAGAGTTTGTTACACAGACTGAATTCCTTTCAACAGAAAATGTTTCAGAACCATGAATGTTTTTCATTAAAAACTAAAGCTCTACTAATAGCTAAACAGTGAAAATATTTGATACTAGAAATTCAAGGCGCTTCGCGCCCTTCTTTCTAGCCTTAGAGGGCGCTTCGCGCCCATCTTCTAAATTAATTGTGAACATGTTCTCTTTCCGTACATCGTAAAACAAAACAAAAATAATTCGCGGATTTTTACAAAAAATTTCGCGGATTTTCAAAATTTTCAAAAGTTTAATGACAATCGAATTTTGATGGAGACAAATATTTGAAATTTTGATCATTCATAAACCTTCCCTGGGGTCCCTAGATGTCCCACAAAAAATTTGGGCCCGATCGGTTCAGCCGTTTTGACGTTTATTGGATATAAACAAACAAACAGACAGACAGACAGACAAGCCAAATTTATATATAGATTTGCAAAATGACATCTCTAACATTCAAGTTATGAAAATTTAAGAAAAAATATAAAAGATATGCAATTTATTATCAAATCTAAAGTTCAAATCTGATATAGTGATATTTTGATAGAGTAGCGTTTTTTCTATACTAGCGTTTTATCTGGTAGCGATTTATGAGTTTAGCGTTTTATGAGGTAGGGATTTATCTATATAGCGTTTTATGAGTGTAGTGTTTTATCTATTTAGTGTTTTATGAGTGTAGCGTTTTATCTATATAGCGTTTTATCTATTTAGCGTTTTATGAGTGTAGCGTTTTATCTATTTAGCGTTTTATGAGTGTAGCGTTTTATCTATTTAGCGGTTTATGAGTGTAGCGTTTTATCTGTATAGTGTTTTATGAGTATAGCGTTTTATCTATTTAGCGTTTTATGGGTGTAGCGTTTTATCTATTTAGCGTTTTATGAGTGTAGCGTTTTATCTATTTAGCGTTTTATGAGTGTAGCGTTTTATCTATATAGCGTTTTATGAGTGTAGCGTTTTATCTATTTAGTGTTTTATGAGTGTAGCGTTTTATCTATTTAGCGTTTTATGACTGTAGCGTTTTATCTATTTAGCGTTTTATGACTGTAGCAATTTTCTAGTATAGGCAATACAAGTTAATATGTAAAAAGGGCAACTTCTTTAGCCTTTAAACAAAACCATTCGTTTGAAAAAATCAGAAAATGAAAACAACAATTATAGTTTTCTTTTACAAGGTCCTAGGTGAGAACATGGTTAATTTAGAAAAAATGGTTTAAAGGAACAAGGGAGAGGGGGGGGGGTCCAAAAATTCGATGAAGATTTTAATCCAGAAATACAGGTAAATGAATGGAATGAATGGGGTTTCTACAAGGATAAAATAATGATAAATTTGGTTTGGTTTTCACAGTGTTTATGTCCGGGTGTCACCAAAGTGACACGCCCATGGACCAGAGGGCGGGGCAACGTATGGGGGTCATCCTTGCAACGTTTGTCTCACATTTTTATTAGGACAAGCGATAAATATATTTTCCAAGCTGACAACTCCTAATCATAAAAAAGCTAGAACACAAATAAATGGAAACAAATGATGATTTAAAAATGTAGAGGGGTGGTGGCGTTATATTTACCCCTGTCTTACAGGGGTGGTGACGTTATATTTACCCCTGTCTTACAGGGGTGGTGGCGTTATTTACCCCTGTCTTGATATGAAGTTGATATTTTGACATTGATCCGTAGACATTTTAATCCGAGTTCTTGGTCTTCCGACACCACCTGTCTGCATCTTGAGCTGTCTAGCTGTCTCGCTGTCTAGCTGTCTCGCTGTCTATCTGTCTATCTGTCTATTTGTCTACCTGTCTATCTGTCTACCTGTCTATCTGTCTATCTGTCTATCTGTTTATCTGCCTAGCTGCCTAGCTGTCTAGCTGTCTAGCTGTCTAGTTGTCTCCCTGTCTATCTGTCTACCTGTCTATCTGTCTATCTGTCTATCTGTTTATCTGCCTAGCTGTCTATCTGTCTATCTGTCTATCTGTCTATCTGTCTATCTGTCTATCTGTCTATCTGTCTATCTGTCTATCTGTCTATCTGTCTATCTTTCTATCTGTCTATCTGTCTATCTGTCTATCTGTCTATCTGTCTATCTGTCTATCTCTATCTGTCTATCTGTCTATCTGTCTATCTTTCTATCTGTCTATCTGTCTACCTGTCTATTTGTCTACCTGTCTACCTGTATATCTGTATATCTGTCTATCTGTCTATCTGTTTATCTGCCTAGCTGCCTAGCTGTCTAGCTGTCTATCTGTCTAGCTGACTAGTTGTCTAGCTATCTATCTGTCTATCTGTTTATCTGTCTATCTGTCTATCTATACATCTGCATATCTTTCTAGCTGTCTAGCTGTCCAGCTGTCTAGCTATCTAGCTGTCTAGCTGTCTAGCTGTCTAGTTGTCTAGCTGTCTAGCTGTCTAGCTGAATAGTTGTCTAGCTATATCTCTGTCTATCTGTCTACCTGTCTATCTGTATAGCTTTCTAGCTGTCTTGCTGCCTATCTGTCTATCTGTCTATTTGTCTGGATATCTAGCTATCTAGCTGATTAGCTGTCGAGCTATCTAGCTGTCTAGCTGTCTAACTGCATAGCTATCTATCTGTCTTTTTGTCTATTTGTATATCTGTCTAGCTGTCTAGCTGTCTACCAAACTATCTGTCTATCTGTCTATCTGTCTATCTGAATAGCTGTCTAGCTGTCCTGTTGTCTAGCTGTCTTGTTTCTAGCTGTCTACCTGTCTACCTGTCTACCTGTCTTTCAGGCTAGATATCTAGCTTTCTAGTTATTTATCTGTCTATCTGTCTATCTGTCTATCTGTCTACCTGTCTATCTGTCTATCTGTCTATCTGTTTATCTGCCTAGCTGTCTATCTGTCTATCTGTCTATCTGTCTATCTGTCTATCTGTCTATCTGTCTATCTGTATAGCTGTCTAGTTGTCTAGTTGTCTAGTTGTCTAGTTATCTAGTTGTTTAGCTGTCTATCTGTATATCCTTGTATCTGTCTAGTTGTTAGTACAGTGGTAACAAGAAATCTTGCGAAATAGGGTCGTCTTCTTTTTTTTAATATAGATGTCGACGGGGTAATTGACATTTGTAATTGTTTAAGGCACATTTTTAGAATTAAATAATTGACATACTTATCAATTTAGCAAAATTTTTACCCTGTGTTTTTTTTAATTCTATGGATATTTCGAGATCTATTTGAAAAATGTATAAAGACGCTCTTTTTGATAAAAGCCTAATATTTACTTTCGGTGAACATTTCGAAGAGACTGAAATGAATTTAGTTAAATTTGATAAAAATAACACAAGAAAATATTGAATATTTTCCAACGTTTATTTGATAATGATAAAACGATAGTAACAAATATTTACGCTCATTGATATCTTTATTAGTTTAGAATAGGCGGCTCAAAAACTAGTATAGAAGGGGTACAATCAAGCAGGGGGGGACATTAAACTGTTAAAGATATATCAGATATTTGTCACAACAATTCAATAATAGTTAACTCTAGAGGTTCTGGGAGTTCTATGTTCCAAGGTGGGCCATGGTGGGCCAACTATTCAACTATTGTACTTCAATATTACAATTTATAGTCTATATAGTCCTCCACCTTTACAGTCATTTAAATACAATGCCCCCCCCCCCTCCATTCCATCCATTCAACTAAACATCCATCCTAAACAATCATCGTATGCCACCCTTACGACATGTTTATAAGTTAAAATTATAGTAAACTAAATAATGATTTTCTTTATAACTATTAATATCTCTATGGAAAAACGAAGACTATCTCGGAAAATAAGGAATTGAACTAAAATCCTTCAATTCAATAGTTCCGCTGTAGATAAGTAATTAAGTGCTATCAAATAGATTTTATTTGAGTGCTATAATAATAATACACGGGAAGCCGTAGTACATTTGAATTTCCGAGCCGGGTCAACCTTTCCGGTCCCAGTTTGTACTGTATCGCCTGGACACTGGGTTAATCATACCTTAGCTTGAATTTACTTTTACTAAAGGGTCAGAGTTGCGTGAATAAGACTAAGCGTTATAAAAATATAGTACTCTGCACATTAAACTGTTTAACAGTAAAGCATACAAATTCAGACCACTGATAATAAGTTACCCCCCTGTATGTGTACTGTATGTGACGTGCTAGAGTGGCATGTCCGATTTACAACGATATTCTTAAAAGCTTTGCCTGATCAAGATTATTTAGATATCACGTTTTTGAATGCTGTTTTTTTATTCATTTAAAATTTGATTCATGTAAATTGGGCATTTCTTGCTTCAGAAAAATATAAAAATTATCAAAATTAACCCCTTTTTAGGAGAAAAAAACTACGTTATCAAATATAGTATTGATTAAATTAAGTTTTAAAGGGTATTGTTGTGAATCGGGTTTGTCCCTTTCTTAATGCAGACTAACATAAAATTACGACGACATATCCGGCCTTTAAATACTATTATTGAAATGTATATCTTTTTGCAAGTTATTATAGTTGTTTAATACCTGTAGTTGGATAAACAACTTTAGAAGAGAAATCTGCAAAATATGCATTTTTGACATCATCAGATATCTGATAGGTTTATGCAATATGCGGGATGCACATTTATGTCGTAAAAACTTGTTATCTTTACGCAAATTTGTGCATCACAACCATCCGTTTAATACAAATCTATTCTATTATCTATCTGTCTATCTATCTATCTTATTGTATTATGCATCTGTCTATCTTTCTATTTTTCTATCTATCTGACTTTGTGTTTTTGTCTATATGCATATCTTTGTGCATTTCTATTCGTCTATCTACCCCTCTGTACATATCTTTCTATCTATTTACATATCTGTCTATTTATCTTTGTGTTAATATCTTTCTGTCTGTTTGTCAGACAGTCGCTCTCTATCTGTCTATCTATCTATATATCTATCTGTCTATCTGTGTATCTGTGTATCTGTGTATCTGTGTATCTGTGTATCTGTGTATCTGTGTATCTGTGTATCTTTGTATCTGTGTATCTGTGTATCTGTGTATTTGTCTATCTATCTATCTGTCTATCTGTCTATCTGTCTATCTGTCTATCTGTCTATCTGTCTATCTGTATAAATACCTATAAATACCTATTATTTTGTCTAAACCATGAACCAGTTTTTTTTGCCAAATAAAAATAAGAATAAACAACGAAAAATAACAGAAAGAATAAGATACCATGCAGTTCTATCAACATCGGGATAAGCTAAATACCAAATACAGCTAAGCTAACACAAATTTGAAAATGAATTCCAGATTATTTCCACAAACTCTTTTTTCATAATCTCTATATTTATGCAACCCAATGTCGTAGACCTTATAGATATTTCAAACTAAGAATTCTGTTATAGATCAAATAATCTAGGTTTGAAATATCAAAGATTTACAACCATCAAGTTGCAAAGATATAGGGATTAGACAATTTAAGTAATTTGTGGTAAAGGCTGAACTCCTTAAAAAAATCATTTTTTAACTATGTGGAGTAAAAAACAGCAAAGCACTTTATTACTCTATTAAAGCATTGGTCTGAATTGTTTATAAGCCTAAGATTTTAGAAAAATTGCCCAAATTTATACTTAAAAAGTATTTTTTTTAATACTTATATTGTAAATGAACGTCACAAATGTAGTTAATACATTTAGGTGTTTACTATCCCCCCCCCNTGAGGGAGCGTTAAAGAGATATAGGGAGTGTTAGAGAGATATAGGGAGTGCTAAAGACATTTAGGGAGTGTCAGAGAGATATAGGGAGTGTCAGAGAGATATAGGGAGTGTTAGAGAGATATA
The DNA here is from genome assembly GCF_000591075.1 of Eurytemora carolleeae. NCBI lineage: Eukaryota > Metazoa > Arthropoda > Copepoda > Calanoida > Temoridae > Eurytemora > Eurytemora carolleeae. The sequence goes on along the minus strand of NW_019396666.1, from coordinate 147,343 downwards.
GGGAATGTCAGAGACATAAAGGGAGTTTTAGAGAGATAGAGGGAGTGTTAGAAAGATAAAGTGAGTGTTAGAGAGATATAAGGAGTGTCAGAGAGATAAATGGAATGTCAGAGACATATAGGGAGTGTTAGAGAGATATAGGGAGTGTCAGACACATATAGGGAGTGTCAGAGAGATATAGGGAGTGTTAGAGAGATTTAGGGAGTGTTAAGAAGATATAGAAGTGTTAAGACGTATAGGGAGTGTTAGAGAGATAAAGGGAGTGTCAAAGAGACATATAGGGAGTGTTAGAGAGATATAGGGAGTGTTAGAAAGATATAGAAAGTGTCAGAAAGATATTGCGAGTGGCAGAGAGATATAAGGAGTGTGTCAGAAGATATAGGGAGTGTTAGAGAATTATAGGGAGTGTCAGAGACATATAGAGAGTGTCAGAGACATAAAGGAAGTGTCAGAGAGATATACGGAGTGTTAGAGAGATATAGGGCGTATTAGAAATATATAGGAAGTGTCAGAGAGATATAGGGAGTGTCATAGAGATATAGTAAGTGTTAGAGAGATATTGAGAGTGTCAGAGATATATAAGGGGTTGTTAGAGAGATATGCGGAGTATCAGAGACATATTGGGAGTGTCAGAGAGATATAGGGAGTGTCATAGAGATATAAGGAGTGTCAGAGAGGTATGGGGAGTGTCAAAGAGATAAGGGATTTTAAGATATATTTAGGGAGTGTCAGAGAGATTTAGGGAGTGTCATAGAGATATAGGAAGTGTCAGAGCCATAAAGGGAGTGTCAGAGAGACATAGGGAGTGTTAGAGATATTTAGAGAATGTTAGAAAGATATAGGAAGTGTTAGAGAGATATAGGGAGTGGCATAGAGATATAGTAAGTGTCAGAGAGATATTGGGAGTGTCAGAAAGATATAAGGAGTGTCAGAGAGATATAGGGAGTGTCATAGAGATATAGTAAGTGTCAGAGATATATAGGGAGTGTCATAGAGATATAGTAAGTGTCAGAGAGATATAGGAAGTGTCAGAGAGAAATAGGGAGTGTCATAGAGATATAGTAAGTGTCAGAGAGATATTGGGAGTGTCATAGAGATATAAGGAGTGTCAGAGAGGTATGGGGAGTGTCAAAGAGATAAGTTATTTTAAGATATATTTAGGGAGTGTCAGAGAGATTTAGGGAGTGTTAGAAAGATATAGGAAGTGTCAGAAAGATATAGGGAGTGTCATAGAGATATAGTAAGTGTCAGAGAGATATTGGGAGTGTCAGAAAGATATAGGGAGTGTTAGAGATATTTAGAGAATGTTAGAAAGATATAGGAAGTGTTAGAGAGATATTGGGAGTGTCATAGAGATATAGTAAGTGTCAGAGAGATATTGGGAGTGTCA
>NW_019396666.1:108117-145306 GCF_000591075.1 Eurytemora carolleeae | reverse complement strand
AAGAAGAAGAAAAAGAAGAAGAAGAAGAAGAAGAAAAAGAAAAAGAAGAAGAAAAAGAAGAAGAAGAAGAAGAAAAAGAAGAAGAAAAAGAAGAAGAAGAAGAAGAAGAAAAAGAAGAAGAAGTGTAAGAAGAAGAAGAAGAAGAATATAGATTGCAGGAAGATAGCTATTTCCAATTACCACGGTGCCTGGCAAAACAAGGGGATCCAACTCTCATTCACCTTCTACCACCCTCCCCCTCCTTGAGATTAATTGCCAATACATGTGCACCAAGTGTTCATTACTTGGTGGGTTTAGATAGATATACGCTAAAGTGTTCTTAGGATCTAATTTTCAATTGGAGTATTTTTTAGGTCGTTTTCGGAAGAAAATATAACTTTTCAGGGTTTAAAGAGTTAGAAGGGATTATTGGGAATTTAAAACTCCTAAAACAATTTTTAAAGGAAGAACAGGAATTTAAGGTAAAGCCAGGGGGGGATAGTAAGGGGAGGAAGGAAATGGTAATTTAGGAGAGTAAGTAAAGGCATGGAACAGGATCGAAAAGAAAAGGAAAGAAAAGAAGGGAAGGATGGAGGAGGTGAAGGAGGGAGATAAAGAAGGAAAAGAAGGCAGAACGTGAAGGAGGGATGGATTATGTGAAAAAGAAAGGGAAAGGATAAAAAATTATGAAAAAGGATGAGAAAGGAGAGGAAAGGGGAAAGGTAAAGAAGGGGGAAGGGGAGAAGGGGAAAGGTAAAGAAGAGGGAAGGGAGGAAGGGGAAAGGTAAAGAAGAGGGAAGGGAGGAAGGGGAAAGGTAAAGAAGGGGGAAGGGAGGAAGGGTGAATGCTGTAGGATCTGAGAGACTAAAGATGAAGTGAAAACGATGTTAATAGCAAATATAAAATAAATATATAATTTTGTTCCGAAAAAAGCCTTTTAAATTTGCAAAGTAAAGATGCGTAAAATCCTTTGAAGAGTTTTTATTCTGCCCAGTTTCACTGGATTGTTGTGACAGATATCAAAGAAAGCGAAGATGGAAAATTTTCAGCTAATTTTTCACACATATTTTCGTAGTCTACAGATTCTTTTGATCTTCTGCCATCTGTCATAAGGGAGGTTTTTAACAATATTTGAAATAATGATGTTTTCAGTTTTAACACACTGAGTGTGAACTTGTAGCAAAGATAAAAGATGAAGATATGGTTACAGACAAAATATCAAATTGCGTTCCAGTTTGTTTAGAATGCTTTATAACATATAACCCCAATATATTTGTCAAAAAGTGTTTTAACTGACATAACATGCAAATGAGTAACACATTAAAAATTGTCTTCATTATTCAACAGTCAAGAAGGTTATAATGTTAAAAATCAAGAATGCAAATTGACACTGGGGGAAAATTATGTGTCTACATAACCAGAAAACAATGGAATAGAAAGACGACATTATAGGAATATACGTGTATATTCATGATGTTGTTACAAAGCAAATAGTTATATTAGATAATTAATTCAGTAATTTATTGAATTGGGTCTATTTACATTTACGTTTTCTCAAGCTCATTGGACTTTTAAAAGTTAAAACTTTATTCTAAAAGTCGTCTTCCCTGTTTACGCAGAAGATTGAAAATTTCTATTTTTTTTTAAATATTTCAAAATTTGTGGATTTCTTGGAAAAATGCGATGGTTAACTTGATGAACAGCTGTAAAGCAACATTTCTTTCATGATTCTCAATATTTTCGTAAATATTGATTTTAAGAAATTTAGAATGTCTAACAGGGCCGGGACGGGGTAATTATACTGTGTGTGGGGGCGGGCAATTATGGTCATGGTATTGTTAAATCTAGGGATCATCATTAACGGAAACCTTATTCTTTGAAACTCAGCCTTTATACGGTATATGGGATAGCGAGGGAAGGAAGGCGAGTCATATCAATCTAGTATCTGAGCCACTCCCATTTTACCCAAGCCACCTTCAAATATTCTTCCCAACATCAGGCCACTTTAGCTAGGACAAATCAACTTCTTTTATCCTATAAAAGGATTCACAACGGTACCCCTAAACATTTTTTCTTATCAAGAATGTTTAGAATCATCCAACTTCTTAAAATTTCATTATTGCCCTTTGCGGATTCTCTACAAAAATGACTTACGCATTTCTACAGGAAACTACAGTCATAACCAGAAAACTCCGTAATAGGAAGACGACTTTATAGCAATAATTAAGTGTTTCTGATGTTGATACAAAGCAAATAGTTTCAAAAGACACTTATTAAATCACAAATCAAAGTTTCTGCTTCCCGTGCTTATTGGACTATCTAAAGTCATGATTTGAGTTTAAAGCACGGCCCGCTTATATGTATGCTTCTATCTACCGATCTATACTATTCTGGGCTAGTGTACATGTAACTTTGTCGGTGGGCTACGCAGCTGTTATATCTGAGTGGACCCTAGATATTTTTAGGAAATTTCTAAAACCTCTGCATAGAAAATTTTAGGTTTTACTATAACAAATTTTTAATCTGGCTATTGTTCATGCTATAAAAATAATTTGTAGTTTTAAAAAAGTTTGAAGTGAAGTTCAGGATCCAAATGAGAGAAGAACTTTGGTAGATAGTGGGCCCTGGAGTAAGCAGAAATGAGATACTGTAGCTAAAATCTTGATAACATAGCATTTTCTCCAAAGAGTTGGTAACATTAAAAGCGTCTTGTTTTCAGAATTCCAAAATGTGGTCTGCCGTTTTTGTACCTTCAGAATTGACCAAGATATTAAGAAATTTGTTTGAAATTCAAAATATTAAATATAAGCAAGGTTGTTTAAATCTTTAGTATCTCCAACAATTTTTATAATACAAAGAAGGAGGCTAAATCTTATCAAGTTTTAAAGACTTACAATGTTTTTCTATTCTCTTTGACATCTATTAACTTTACGAAAACCAAAGACAAATTGTAAGTTCCAGGGTCCAATGTCTAACGTACTGCATAACACCCCAGCTAAAAAATTACATCAAACCTTGACTATGATATATCCATCGATTATATATCCATGGTTTAAAGGTCATCTTTTCTTTCCAGAGTTTTCTGGTTTTCATTGTATCAAAGTTAAAACAGGTATAGACTATAGAACAATCTCAACCAAACCTGGAAAAAATACAGAGTGTCAGTTCAGGAAATATTTCGATAAATATATTATCATCATCAGTCCTCAAACAATTAAAAGATGAATAAAAACAAAAAAAAGAAAAAAAACTAAATTTATTAATTTTCCAANATTCAACATGAGGAGGATTGAGCAACGGAGTGCTTACGGTTCGGTTCAAAGGAGTTCTACACGGTACTATTTTTATACAAACTAGGGCAACGCCAGTTGCGAAACAAATGTGATAGCTCTGAGTTCTAGGGGGGGGGGTGCGCCCCCCCCTTTCATGGTCTAGGTAGGGGGCACTGCCCCCCTTACCCCCCCTGTATACGCCTTTGAAGTTATATAAATCTACGTACATTAAATGCGTTTATCGCAATACATGATTTACGTATTTAGTAATGGGCACATTTACCTATATGGACAATGTACAACGTAATTTACTATGAACCTCTATATTTGCTACCGCATTAGTGACCGATTCAGCTCAAGTCTGGTTGGGTCACTCGGTAAAACAACAAGAATTGTTTTAGATTGGATTCCAAGTTTCAAGTCGAGTTGCCCAAGAAACATTTTTACTGACTTTATGTGCCGATGGCGAAGTTGTCGGGTAAATAATTCTGGACTATATATATTCGCCATCGGTTTGTCGGAGACTAAATGTTTCCAGGGTGGTCGACTTCCATAGAGAAATCTTATTTTCCAGCCAACGCGGGGTTCCCAAACTAGTCTATATTATAAGAAAGCTCTTTGATTATATATATATTTATATATTCTATATATGTTAGCTACATAGCTGGCCAAGCAGCCGGACCAAACTGGCTAAAATGTTTTGAGGAAACCCCCTGGGTATAGTTGGCTACCCTCCATTTTTTTTTTTTAATTCGGATTTTTCTAAAATTCCCCGGGCAACGCCGAGCACTTCACCTAGTATTTAAGAAGTTTAAAAATGAATAAAGTGTATTTTCAGAAATTTTGAAAACTTCATAAAAGGCAGACGACATATTGTTATTGCCAAGACTGCTTTGATAATTAATTATTGTTTCAAGAATCCCATATGTGTGTAAAATAAGCAAAGAGAATATAAAAGACAAACCATTTGAAATATCAAATAGATTATTAAAATTTATGTGGCTAGCTAGGATTTCAGAGCGCTTTGCGCCAATCTTTTATTTCAACTTTTAATAGTTGAATTTGTTCAATCTATCCGCATTTTCTCTTCGATAAAACAAAACAAAAATAATTTCACAGATTTTCATTTTTTTCGTGAATTTTACTAATTTTATGACGACATGAAACTTTTGGAGACAACATTTTGTATTTCTTAGCATTCATAAACCATCCATAGTGTCATGAGAGGTCCCACACAAAATTTGGGCCATATCGGTTCAGCCGTTTTGACGCTTATTCGATACAAACAAAACAAACAAACGCCCAAACACCAGGACAAAAAAGCAATATATATAGATGGGGTTCGTACGCAGAAATGATCTGGTTCAGTAGGGCTGGGAAAGTTATGTTAACGAAACGGAGGTTTTCGAAAATTAAAGGTAGAGCCTGTCATTAGATTTTAGATTGTTAACGAAACGGTTTTAGCCGTTTTTGAAAAAAAAACTATCGGTTAAAAATGTTAACCAAAAAAGCTAAAAACGGTAAATTTCTTCATTTTCTGATTAAAGTTGCAAAAAATATTTTTTGTAAATTGAAAAATTTTACGCGTTTAGATATTTGTCAGAGGTTTCTAGCGAAAAAGGTTTTAAATATTTTGTAATCAATCTACTAACATTTTATCCAATCCGTTAAATAGTTATGAGTAACAACATATTAATTTTTAGAAATAAATAAAAAATAAGAAAATTCTAAAATGCTTTGAATTTAATCAAGATTTATCAAATAATGTTTATATCAAGATTTATCAAATAATGTTTATATCAAGATTTATCAAATAATGTTTATATCAAGATTTATCAAATAATGTTTATATCAAGATTTATCAAATAATGTTTATATCAAGATTTATCAAATAATGTTTATATCAAGATTTATCAAATAATGTTTATATCAAGATTTAAGTATTATCATGTTTAAAAAAAACAGATTTTTATGCTCAATGTTAGAAAAAAGTAGATAAATATAAAGTAAAAATAATATCGTACCTTTCAGTTTAAACCTTTTTCCGATTGCCATGAGGGTTGAGATAGGGGAGGAAACATGTTCCTACTCCCTAGTCCTACTTTTTACGACCAGTCTAAATTGAAAAAAATATATCTCTAACTTTACTTATTAGTTGCATCTTATAAATTTGCGTAACTTGAAATTATGCTTATACGCTCATACTGGAAAATATGACTAATTAACCCCCCCCCCCCCTCCTCCCGACCTGTTCAATCGCTCTATCTGTGTAGAACTGGTTTTGCTAAAAACCATAGAAAACTTGCTTTATGCCAGACAGTTTAAAAGAACTTCAACTTCACTACGTATTTCTGACGTAACACTCCCCCCTCCCCTCCCCCCGTATACAAACCCGGCACTAAGATTCACAGACTCCATGAAATTATTCCGACATAAAACCGAGTAAAATAGTTCATTTTCTAGCTCAAATTCTCATGAAAAGCAGGGCTGTTTCTTTTTCACAAAACCGTTGCTTTACCTATAACTAAAAAAAATACATTTGAAAAAAGATCTTAGAAATTTAAATTTTTTTTGCGGTATTTTTCCAGACTTAGTCATGCATTTGAAGCAGATTCAGTACTTCAGGTTCTTTCGAGATTGACACATAGTTACTATTTAAAACATACTAGGGATGCAAGTTACTGTAGATGTAGTTATCAACTACTCTCTCCAGGTATATGAGGTGATAAGTCCGAACCACAATAACGGTGACCTTCAAACCTGTATCTGATAAATGTGGAAGACATCGTCGTTTTTCTTATTTGAGCAGTTTTTAATTCTTACAATTATCTTAATTGTCCCTGTAGCTTAAATTTGCAGTGACAGACGATTATATCAATACATTGTATAGGACTTTCGATGTCAATTTTGATTTATATCAAGCTTTTAATCGGCATGTATACATATAACCATAGAAGTCAAGAGAAGCTGTCAATTTAAAAAGCTTCTCCTTGACTACTTGCAATCTTGTAATTCGAAAACAACTGGTTAACAATCAAAACTTATATAAAAAAGTCGTCTTCATTGTATTGTTATAATCGCTTACCACTGTGAAATTTTCAAAAATAAATCAAAGAGGAAGAAAGAATCTGCAGGAAAAATATATCATTTGGATTAGATTAGATTGGTGAAATTATGAAAGCTTAAAGGTTATCAAGCACATACGCCACAATCCCCACATATTTGTCATATTTGTATATATGTCATAGGTGAATGCATAGGTTGTACTAAACCAGACTAAACCAGACTAAACAAGACTAAACAAGACTAAACAAGACTAAACCAGACTAAACCAAACTAAACCAGACTAAACCAGACTAAACCAGACTAAACCAGACTAAACCAAACTAAACCTGACAAAACCAGACTAAACCAGACTAAACCAGACTAAATCAGACTAAACCAGACCAAACCAGACTAAACCAGACCAAACCAGACTAAACCAGACTAAACCAGACTAAACCAGACTAAACCAGAATAAACCATACTAAATCATACTAAACCAGACTAAACCAGACTAAACCAAACTTAACCAGACTAAACCATACTAAACCAGACTAAACCAGAGTAAACCAAACTTAACCAGACTAAACAAGACTAAACCAGTCTAAACCTTATTAAACCATACTAAACCAGACAAAACCAAACTAAATCAGACTAAACCAAAGCAAACCAGACTAAACTAGACTAAACCAGACTAAATCAGACTAAACCAGACTAAACCAGACTAAACCAGACTAAAATAGACTAAACCAGACTAAACCAGACTAAACTAGCTAAACCAGACTAAACTAGACTAAACCAAACTAAACCAGACGAAACCAGACTAAACCAGACTAATTCTAATTAAACCAGACTAAACCAAACTAAATCTGGCTAAACCAGACCAAACCAGACTAAACCAAGCTAAACCAGACTAAACCAGACTGAACCAGACTAAACCAGACCAAACCAGACTAAAAACAAGACTAAGCCAGACTAAACTTAACCAGTCTAAGCCAGACTAATCCAGAATAGACAGACCAGATCAGGCTGAATAATTAGATATTAAAAAACAAATTTTGGGGTTTTACAAACTCTTCAAGGTTCTCGGTGGTTCCCAAACATAATTATACAGTCTTATTCTTTTTGCAGTTGTTTAAAGTCAAACAGGAGTATTTCAAGTGCACGTATTTAGAAAATTTCATTTTTTGGTGAATGTTTTTGTATATTGAATATTCTGATAAGTCCAAGAGTTCAGGTGCTGAACTTGATGTCCAATAAACAAACTTTACAGGAATACCTACAAAGGTCGAGAATTCGATCGAAAAATGATAAAATATAAAGATTTGTAATTTTAATTTTAATAATTTCTGCCTTTTAACAAGTATTTTTAAATTACACGTTTACAGGGAACTAAAGGGAAGATGTTCTAAAATTGACAGTTTCTCTTTGTTTCTAAGTTTATGTGTATCCATGCTGTTTAAAATCTTGGCAGAACTCTAAATTGAAATCGAAAGTCGTCTTCATTTCAATGATATATACGATGGCGACTATATAATAATGAATTTCAAAATGATTATGCAAAAATAACCAATTTTGGCCTTCAAGGAACACTGAACGCAAAAAAAGGGACTAAACGAATTCTGTATAGTCGTCTCTGAAGTCTCATCCTTTCTGGGTAGCCCTGTATGAGGTTGACGTGTTGAACTTCTGAATCCCAGACTGTAGATTCAAAACAAAAATTCCCAGCTCTGATTTAGTTTTAAATGCAACTATTGCAAGTAAACAATATTATGCAACATGCCCAGTAAAGCTTAAATGTAGAAAATTAAGAAAGAAAATTATTTTAAAGAAACTGGAGACTTATTTTCTAGTAATCCTCCATTTGCAAGTGTCCGATTTACAACAGTACCCTAACCTTGAAACTTTTGACGGAAGAAAATAAATGGTTTTATTTGAATTCTGTGAAAACTGCTTTTGTGTTTTCAATAAATATATCCAAAGTCAGCTGCGCTGAGTTCACACTGTACACTAGCACACTACATTTGTTTCGACAATTTATACGCCATCCATTTTAAATGCACACCAACGAGGTTATAGTGTATAGAGTGATGATGTACACTAATTTACTAATTTATAGGTTATAAACTATACTGAGAGCGTACTGTATATTTATTTATTATACAGGGTGTCCCACGAAACATGACATTTAATAAATAGTTTTTTTTAGTTTAGCAAATCTTTTGCTTAATTATATTTTACTTTGAAATCAATTTTAATATAAAATGACTCCCTTATTATATTTTTATGGTCTTTGTTATCAAACAACTGAACAAATAATGGAAAAAGACATTCTAAACTATTCTCCAACTGTCATGTTTCGTGGGACACCCTATAAGTTGATTCTGGCCTAACCAAAAGTTTATCAATATTAGCAAACAGTTGTAAGTGTACAGTACAACTAACTGAACACACAGGTAGTGAACTATCATCCTGATGTACACACCCAGGGTTTGTGTCATCGATAATCAGTGAAAGGTTTAAAGGCTACTGTCGTAAATTGGGCATTGCCCTCTTTGCATTGAGATTCACATGAAACTACAGTTACAGTCCCTTTAACAACTTCGAGAAATTATCCTTTTCAGTAAACGATTATTAAGAAATCAAAACTATTACAAAAATATTTAAACTTACTTTCCACTTTTTTATTCAGAGAGTTACGTTATTTTCTTTATTTCAAAAATATTTTTCTGCCATGGAAGAGGAATTTTAAATATAAATTTACTCTCCATGAATTGTGATATAAAATCAGTTTTAAATCATATTTAACAATTAACTAAAAAAATCATCTTTATTGCATTCAAATAAAAAACAAACTATAAAATGCATTTTTAGAAATCCTTTGTATGCAAGTTTAGAAAATTATTTTTGTTTACTCATGTTTTTCACGTACATGTTATTTTTTCAACATGGCTTTTTATTTACTTAAGGAATTTGTTCTAAAAAAGAAATGCGTCAAGGCATATGATCAACGATAAAAAAATCAGAGAAAAACATGCGTAAAACAGAGATGGTGCTACTAACACCATATTCCAAGACCTCAAATTTTACTTGCTTGAGTATCTTTATAATCTTTGCTCAGGATTCACCAAAGGCTGACAAGGTTAAAGAATACAAACTTGAGATTTTTCGTGTAAAAACCGTTCCTTGCATAATCAGGCCATCTTGATTTCCTGTATATTTACATGGGGTTAGATCAAAAATACAATTTGTACAAGTCCTAGGGTTAAATCAAAACCGTTTGTTCCAGAATATTCTTTGTTATCTGACAAAACTTTAAAACGTCTTAGAGTGATTCATACAATGAGTAGTATCATAGTACAAATATATATAGATAGATAGATAGATAGATAGATATATAGATAGATAATATTTTACATCGATAGTATATATATATTTATTATATATCTACGGCTACGCACTGTCAAAACGGAGGCCTACAGACTAAACAGTAAACAGCTGAAATATTCAGTATATAGAATAGTTCTAACCCATACATACATACTATGTTTTTTCGTAATAGTGACAATAATGTGTAACACTAAATTGTTTAAACTAAACTAAAACAATATACTTTAAGGGACTGTACGTAATTTCAAGTAATTCTCATTGAAACACTTTAAACCTTTGTCTGATCAAGGATATGAACGAAATATTCCTTTTTGCTGATCATAGATAAAATTTGATCATTTTCAACTGCTGCATGGTATCTCTTTTAAAGTGACTTGCATGGGGGAAATTATCAAAATCCAACAATTTTTAGTTAAAAAAACGATGAAATCTTTCTCACTGCAACCTAAATAGCACCCTGGACTACCAGAGTGAGAAGCATTCGGTTTTTTATATTTGAAATCAAACGTGTTTTAGTCTATAATTCAACAATAATGTTACAGATTTGTTTATTTTATATTTGTTCATTCAAAATGTATATGCCGACAAAAAAGTGTTTAAGAAAAAAGTCTAAAAAATTATGTATTATGGGTGAAATTGTGATCGAAAGTCACAGCTTTCTGAAAATATTGACAGAACCGTTAAATCCACGTGATAGAGATCGATCCTAGAGGGTATCATTGTGAATCAGGCATGCCATTCTATAAATTGAGGGTTCCTTGAATTTATCTAATTTTAAAATAACAATAAAATACTATAGAATTATTGTATATTCATTGATCATGATTGTACAGTATTAGCCTTGGAGCACCTAACTCACTTTTTTCAAAGGTTTAAATTGGTATCGTTGTGAATCAGGGATGTCCCTTTTTAAATGGAAGGTTTCATGAAATTACGCTTACAGTCCCTTTAAATTGGGTTTGAATTCAAGATTAATTTTGGGTTCATGACTTTCGTTTTCGCTAGAATTCTAAGAAATTGGTAAATTTATTGAAACGTATCTACAGTAAAACATTTACAGAATACTTTGATTCCATTTTAGTTTCAACAGTAAGTTCAACCTGTCTTGACCAAGAAGGTTATAACGTTATTTCTTGTATTTACGGACCAAAATAGACTGTACGTGAAGTGACACAGTGTTCAATGTACAGTGTACAGTGTACAGTATACAGTGTACAGTATACAGTGTTCAGTGTACACTGTACAGTGTACAGCGATGGTATTATATGTTTCATTAAATATCTATTTTAAAAAGCAAAAGTAATAGTAATCCAAAAACTGCCACCTCTCACTCAAAAAATTAATGCGATTTTTTTCCAATTATTTCATAATAACGCAAATTTAAGATCAATGCTTTATTAGTTATAAATGTTCACAAAGAGTTACCAAAGGTGTAAGTACGTTTGCGAGGTAAAATTTAAGGCACTTCAAAGCTGACAAAGTCTTAAAAATTGATACACCTTTTCATACAGTGGTAGGCGATTATATCAATACAATGAAGACGACTTTCTAATTCAATTTTGATATAAATTAAAGTCTTAAACAGCATGGATACACAAAAAAACATAGAAGTCAAGAGATTTATCAATTAAAAAGCTTTTTTAAAATTACTTGAACACTTGTAATTAGAAAAAAGCTTGTTAACAATCAAAACTTAAATAAAAAGTCGTCTTCAGTGTGTGATATAATCGCTTATCACTGTAGTACTTTGGTTCTTTGTTAATAAGACTAGATGTACAATTTATGGCGTTTATATAAAAACAATGAAGACGACTTTTCTAGTTAGGTTTTGATTTCTAAAAAGTTTTTTTTTAAATTTAGCTGAATTTAGCTGAATTTAGCTTGGTAGAATTTAAAACTAAAATAGAAAACAGTCTTCATTGTATTGATTCATTCAACGATGACTGTACACAAATAATTTAACATTTTAACCCACAAATTCAGAAGAAATTTGCAGTTAAATTCATGTGCAATTTTTTACTGGGCTCAGGTAAAATGATTGCTCTATTAGATAATGAATTTCATGAGAAGAAAGCAAAATGAATGTTTGTGACAAGTTTATTTAAAAATGACTAATCACGGGAAATAAAGAATATTATTATAGACGACAAATATAAATACAAATAGAGTGCATCTAAGATTTACTGCTGAAGATTGCTTTAAACCAGTGGCATATTTCGGGGGTTGGGGGGGGGGGCGATGGGATAACAAATTCTGGCTCGCTTCCTGTCAAATATCTTAATAGAAAATCGTGTAAGAACTGCAGAACATTACTTTGTATAATAAAATGAATATGAAGTTAGATAAAGAAATTATATATTTATATATATATACGTATACTGTATACATAAATCATACAAATACAGCTATACACATACATATATAAACTTGCAGGGTCAGTCAAAAAAATTGTGATTAGCGGCGTCTGATACAAATTGTACCTTTTTTAAATATTTTTTGAAAATTTTTAATTTTTTTTGGAAAATCCACGAAACTTTTTTCTCTCAAAATCAAAAATTCAGAAAAGCAAAAAAATATGATTTCTATTAAATTCTAGAATTTTATAAAGATTCAATTACAGAATAACAGAAAATTTACAAAATTGTAATAAGAAAATTCGCAATTTTCAGTTCTGGTCTAATTTTCTAGGAAAAGTGCTTTAAATCCTTTAGTTCTACTGAGTATATTCTAGAGTTATAAATATATTTTGAGAGAAAAAAATGTTCGCGGATTTTCTTTTCGGCCATTGGAGTACCAAATTCACACCGATCTTTTAAATTTAAAAAAAACATTTTTGAAAGAGTTTTCATTGATTTTTATTTTCAAATTAGTGTTATAGATCAGCTAAAGAGTTAATATACGTACTCTCTGTCATGACAAATTCTCGGAAAACTAAATATCATGAGAAAGCATTATTTTGTCTGCAAAATCCCGAATCACGCTTTGTGCAGCCGGATACTACGAGACTTTTATAATTCAGATAATTTATACGATTTTATAATTTTAACAATTGACTTTATGCTGCGTAGTCTATCGGAATTATGTAAGAATCGTTGCATTTAGGTTTTTTCTTTCTTTTTTAATATTCTTTAACATCGCTGATGGAGAATGACCCCAATGAATGTTCAGGGACGGTTTAAGGGAGGGACCGGCAATGTATGGTAGTTGAACTGAGAATGTAGTATTGGGAGAAATTTATTAGGATTCCCTTGAGTCGATGTTCAAAATCATCCATTTGGGTGGTTAAGTTTTAAGAATCGATTTTTTTCAAATTATTAAATAACGACGACAAAAAATGTAACAACAAATTCAACGGTAAAGTAATTAGATGTTTAGGAACATATTTCTAAATTGGTATTTTCTTAATAGTTAGAATCAATTATTTGTTTTCATCATTATATTTAATTTCTGTATGAATTTGTTCGCAGATATCTTCGAGTGTCGTCTTTTCAATAAATATTCCAGAAAATCTACAGAAAATGTTTGCAAACATTGAGACATAACATAAACCAATATCTGAATAACATTACTTTTTAACGAGGATAAATGTTAAATTTTGTTATTCAACTGCATGTTTCGTTGTCGTTTTTGAAAATTTTTTTAAAAACCAATTTTAGAAATCATCCCTCAAAAATGAACAAATAGTATTTTAAAAATAGAATTTTCGCTCTTGCTGAACAAACGTGCAGCGTAAAACCAATCATAGGTCTCAAATGATTCCTACAAAATTTTTCACAATACTACATTCTCAGTTCAACTATACCATAACAAATCAACTGTTCCAATTTTGAAAAGAATCGCCTAAAAATCCGCAAAATTGTTTTAGTTTATTGCAGAATACGATTAAAGACAGCGAGTTGAAAAGCAGAAAAACGTAAGAATAAAATCTTGCATGTTTTCAATCATATAAATCCAATTATTGAAGAAAAATTATATAAAAAACATTTTTATGAATTTCTACAAGCAACCAGATAAATTCGCTATTTATGCGTAAAATCAAATAAAAAAGAGCTATGAGGTCACACAGTTATACCAGTAATGTTGCATATTTGTGCAATTATTTTTCTTCATTCATTTATTTACATATTTCTTCAGTTTGTAAGTTATCTAGTAATCCTCTTAATGAATATCGAGTTCCTCCTAATCTTATATATGTATTCCAGCCATATATTACATAAACATATTTATATATATTATATATATGATAATATTTATAATTTATATATATAGGTTAGTTACATAACGACCTTAAGTAAGTAAAGAAGAGACAACAATGAGATACATATGAAAAACAGAACGGACAAATAATGCTTTTAATCTAATGTGAAATATACCTTAATTTAACGTGGTTCTCATTCTTTTTTAAACAACCAGGTTTACGTGAATTCGTAGAATTCAAAAATAGATAAGATTATCAAAATAACTAGATATTTATTATTTTGTCAAAGTTTTAAATCATGCCATATATTATACGGTCCTTATCAAGTCATATGCAAGGATGTAAAGTGTGTGTGTATGCATGGGGGGGGGGGAGCAAAAAAACAGCGAGGGGGTTTCTAGGCAATTAATATTCTTCATACTTGGAGAAAAAAAAACTTTTTTTGTAAATCTTACAAACAAATTTCCAACGCCAGGTCCAATATTTGCTAGACAAATATACATCATTGGCTCTTTTACTTAGTTTAGCTTGATAAACATTTCCAAAATAGATTTTATTCTGGAACTTTTTTTTTTCAAAAAGTAAGAAAATTCTTTCGTCTTTATGAACTATTATAAATGTCTAAGTAGTGAAAAATCGACATTTTAAGACTTCTTTAATGATATTTTGATTTAAAGTAAAACTTTTAAAATAATTTTTTCTGATATTAAGAATTATTGAAGAAAAGTCTGAAAATCCGCAAAATTTTCATCTTATTCTAAAATGTACGGAAAAGAAGCAAACATTAAAGATTAAAACTAGAAAGTCGAGCCCACAATACAATACTATGTAAGACTCGTACTTTATCATCTCAAACCCTTTCTGAAAACCGGAACTGTCGGTGACTTGCAAAGCAAATTTTATATTCGCATTTACCCCCCCCCCTTTTCTCTCTCTCTCTCACAAGACGCTCTCTGTGTTTTCCTTTTTTCCTTTACCCTAGATGACTTGGAGATTTTGGTTTGGTTTTTCCATGCAGAGGGGTTAGTTTCAGTTTTTGTTTTAGGTTCAACAGTTAACTTCAGTTCTTGCACAGGCATACAAGTTCCAACTAGGGTTTGAAGCGAAAATTAAAAATCGTTTCAAGAAAAAAAAAATTCTATAAAACTTTGGCATTTTTCGCATTTCGGTCGCTCGAGAAAATTTTCCTTTTTTTCGAGAAATAATGCGAAATTTCGTGAAAAAGTTTTCAAAATACAAACAAAAATATTCGCATTTTTTTGCGACACGTTTTCGTCGCTGCAAACCTTAGTTCCAATTTCAATGTGTTTTTGAATCGAGTTTTTAAAGTCTAGAAACACGCTACGACGTCACAGACTGAGAAATGCGATCATTCAAAATTGCTTATTGTTTTTAAACTGATACTCAAATTATATGTGTTTCAAGGGACAGTAAACTTAATGCCAAATGACCCTCCATGTTAAGATACAGGGTGTCCCAAAAACATGGGAATTCAATGACGAATTGGATATCGTCCTTGTTATGAATTAGCATTGTGATACCTAATTTCAAAAGCCATGTCTGCTAGAGTTTATTTCATGAAAAGGGTAAAAGACTGAAAAGATGTGTCCATAATTTCTCCGCAAGATAAACAGTGAAGACGGACTTAAGTTTACTCTGTTTCTGTACTGCAATTTTCTTGTTTTACTAAGTACACCCTTATGCAGTCAAAACATAAACAAGCAAAATGTGAATATAGCAGATGATCATGAAACTCTTACAGATTACGGCTTTCGCAGTAGGTATCACTATACTAAATTAAAGAAGTATCTAAAAAGACGATATCTAATTCGTCACTGAATTCCCATGTTTATTTGGACACAATGCAATGCCCAATTTACAACGGTACTGTTGAAAGCTTTGTCTGATCAAGTAAATTCCATTTGACTTTCACACTTCTTGCTTATCAGAAACAATGGAGAAAGGAAGATAAATAAACGCTCTCCATATTAAAAAAAACCGACAGTATCTTCACCATGTTTTATCAGATTAAGGTTTCAATGCTACCGGTGTCAACCTAACATTTCTATCTTTTTACAAGGATAGTCACTTGAAATTACGTTTACAGTTTCTTTTAAATATTAAAATATTATTTTAAAGTGTAATTTTTTTAAATTTTAGAAACCTTTATTGGTTTTAACACTATCACGTTTGGGATAATGTTGTCCTTAGAGTTGAAATAAAGTTATGGCAAAAGTCTAATGTTAAAGACCTAATTATTTTTTTAGACCACTCACCTGAATAATTTAACCCTATCCCTGCTGGGGTACATGACAACCAGGAAACGTTGGGACCCCCCCCCCCTTAAATCCCATCATCGTATGTTTGATGTCCAAATATGACAAATGATACATCGTTAAAGGCTCTTATGCTCTACTTTGCAAATTTGCGATTTTTTTTTTGCAAAATCCAGTTATATAATAAAATGTTTGCAAAAGAAATGATAAAATATACATTTTTGAAAAGCCCTTGAATTTTAAATAATCTGATAATTAAGAAAACTAAAAATGTGCGAATTTCTTTTGACGGGTTGTTTGCAAATACTTTGCAAAAAATTCTTTGCAAAACTTGTGCAATCCGTTTTCTTATGTTATGCTTTCCAAAAAGCAAAAAAATTTCAAAATCTGACATTTGAAAGTATGTAAAAGCAAATGTTTATAGTTTGTTACAGGAAAAAGTAGTCATTCAGGCAGATTGCCTGAGGACTCAGGCAGTAAGTATAAAAGCCCGGTCTTAGACCTACAGGGAGGGCTTTAAGTATTTTGAAGAAAATTTCAACAGCCTCAGACCAATACTTTTGAGTCATGTAAAAAAATACTACAGACCAAAGCAGGAATAGGGTTAAATGCTAAGAAGGTTTTAAAAACGTGCTTTGAAAACCTCCAAGAAATGTATGAAACAAAATCTTTTATTTTTAACAAATATAAAATACGTAATGTTAAGAAGTTTGAGAGCTCTAGTCATAGAGTAAGAAAACTGAAGAGTTAAAGCTTATTTCATAATCCCTCAGATGCACACAACGAGCATGCCCTTTAGCAAAATTGTTCGGGTGGAAGATTGTGTACATCATTATACAATAAGGTAAATCTTGTTTTGGTTGAAAAATTTGCAAGGTTTTTATAATTCTGCATAGATTAAGATAAAAAGTGCATTTTACGATGCAGTCGTTCAACCCCAGTTCATTTGGAAGGAAGTGGAGTAAGTCTATTTCACAACAAAACATATTCAGTTTTGATTCACTTTTCAAAATTAAAGAAATTATCTCAATAATTTAAAAAAAAGTCTAAACTGAAGAGTGATTTAGGTGGATTAAACTGACTTTAAGAATCATGTAATCTTTATGTAATTTAAAGCTTTACCTTGACAATCTAAAAATTATTTCTAAGATTTCAGATATAATGTAAAATCCTCGAAAAAATTAACGACGATATTTTTGGCGGGAAAAAATGAAAGTCAAAGCTCTGTACAGCTGACATTTAATAAATTACCAATATGCTGTTCACACTGCTAATAAGGAAACCAACATTTTGAGACAATTTGATTTTTTATTTTGAAATAATAGTAGATGTTGATAAAATCCTTTTCATTACTGCTATCAAACTTTCATTACTATTTTATAGATATTAAAATCATTCTTATTATAAATATCAATATCATCTTCTGTGTTCTAGTTATTTTACATATTTTAAAGAACTTGATAATTCTTTTAGCTATTTATATAAAAAAGCATTTTTACTTCAATAAAAGTTATATTTAATTTTTTTATGAAAAAAAAAACAATATCATCAGAATTGTATAATAGTTATTTTACTCATTTCTAAGATTATTTCTAAGATCATTATTCATTTTGATTTTTTTCGATATAAAATCATTCTTATTGTAAATTGAGATATCATAAATTTTAGTCATAAATATTCTGATGTTTTTTAAAATGTTGTCCCTTCAGTTCCTCTGTCCTGTCTAAGGATATTTTTGCTCTAATCCTGCGTTCTCTTCTCGTGCTTTTCCTTGGCAAATCAACTAAGCTTCAAGGTAAAAAAAATGACCAACTTAAGAGAATTAATCCATATATCTGTACTACCCTACCTTTGATATTTCAAACTATGAATTCTGTTAGATCAAATAATCTAAGTTTAAAATATTAAAGGTTACGCCATCTGGTTGCAAAGATTTAGAGATTAGAAAATTTGAATTTGTGGCAAAGAAATAATTCCTTTAGAAAGGAACTAAATAATCTCCAAAAGTTCTAGTTTTGCAATAACTAATAAATATTTGCAACCAATATTGCTGTGAATCTTTGATAATCTAATAGATTGCATTTTTAAAGTTTGAAATCTAAAAAGTTTACGCCATCAGGTTGCAAAGATAAAGAGATTAAAATAAGAGATTGTATCAAGACCAAAGGTTTCTTAAAATAAACAAAATGTAACTGTATTTCTATTCTTTGTTTATTGATTTTTTTATACTAAAAATATCAGCTGATTTAGAATAAATCAATCTTCTAGTGGTCAATCTGTTAAACTTTAACTGGTGAGAGATTGGCAATATCGTCAAGGCTAAAGAATGTTAATGCGACTTTGGAAAAATATGTCTTCTTCAGATTATTTTAAATTAGTTCAGTCAAAAATGTCCATTGTTGCAAAAAACATGCACAGAGTTATCTATACCAAGGAGTATGAAATAGAAGGGAGATACAACTGCCGTGGCCCGCCCTACCATATGAATATTTATGCTTTGCATACGGGTACTCCATTTGTATAAGAACTATTCAGAAAAGGTTATGTTATACGCGGTAATTGTACATATACAAATAGAGTTCCGTCTGCGAAGCATGTATGTATAATCATATAGAAGGGTGGTCCGCGTCAGTTGTATCTCCCTTCTATCTCATACTCCTTGGTTTATTTAACTCTGTGCATGTTTTGAGCAACTTTTTTTCAGAGGCAAGAGTTGGATCCAATTCAACAAGTATCATTGAAGGAACGTTTTATCTAGGTATTGTTTTTTTTTCTGAAAAATTCACTGGTTTTCTCAACATTTATTCTGTATAACACTACACGGGCAGCCATAGTACATTTGAATTTCCGAGCCGGGTCAACCTTTCCGTTCCCAGTTTGTACTGTACCTTTGCTCTATGGACAGGACTAGGCGGTGCAACAAGGTTGGCGCGGTCAGACTTTATGCTTCATATAGGTTGAATTTACTTTTACTAAAGGGGCAGATTTGCGTGAGTAGGCTTCCAGAGTGCTTTGCGCCCCTTTTCTCGGAACAATTTTAGCTGATAACCTTTGAATTATTTAAGATGTAACTTTTCTCATTGACTCATATTTTGCGGATCTTTCTGTATAAATTGAAGAATTTTCAAAAATAATGAATTTTTAATTTTTCTATAGACAAATTTAAATCTTAATATTTAGGTTCTTCAGAGAATTTTGACGCATATTTGGCTGAGCTTGGGGTCAACTTTATACTTAGAAATCTAGCTTCTTTAGCTAAACCTACAGTAACTATAGATAGGTATATATATATATATATATATCAACTTTATACTTAGAAATCTAGCTTTTTTAGCAAAACCTACAGTAACCATAGACAGGTATATAATATACTAGCTAGCAAGGGCTCGGCGTTTCCCGTGAAAAAAAATTGAAAAAATAAATAAATTTTGAAAAAAAAATCTATTTATCTTAGCCTTTGTCACCCAAAGACTACCGATGAGTGTCCACAAAAAATGTCAGCCCATTCGGTCCAGCCGTTTGGCCGGCTATAGGGAACATCAATATGAATGTCTTGTTTTATTATATATATATAAATATGTATAAAATATATAAAAATATAACAATTGTAAAATATTTATTTTCAAAAGACATTACAATTAATATATTTACCTAAAGAACACAATACTAACAAAATTTATGTACAGAAGACGGTAAACTCAATAAATTAACGTACAGAAGACATGTACATTGCTATATATGTATGTAATCAAAATATTTATGTTCAGAAGAAGTACAATTAGTATATTTATATAAAGTTTTCAGTAGATACAGCTTATATATAGTATACAATAGAATTAATATATCACATAACTTTCTCTAGAAGGGGATCAATCATTTGGCGACGGCGTACAGTCGCGTTTTGCCTCAAATCGTCTGTATTTGTTTGGTACCGCATGCCCTGACTAGTTAAAATTCGGCCCGGTACATGAAATGAACATAATATGTATGTACAGCACTGTAAACATTTCAAGTACTATACCGGTCCGAATGTTAAGCAGGTAAAACAGGCTGACCAGTACAAATACAGACTAAGTAAGGTAAGCGCGACATTCAGCTAAACGAATAATCTCCTTTAGTGAAATTTATGTGACAGTAGACAGTACAGTAATATATATTTATGTACAGGAGATGTACAGCTGACAGTACAAGCAACTGTACCTGGAGTATATTTACAGAAACACCGTTCAAGACTCATAGTATTAAATTCAAATTAGGAGAACTGGTGAGTACACAAACACATACAGTCAGAACCAGAAAATTCTGGAATAGGAAGCTGACTTTTAGAAATAACTTTAACCCGTCCAAGAAACATGAGACATAGCAATTGTGTAGTGTAAACAGACCCAATTCCACAGTTTTCTGGTTTTTACTGTAGATCAAGACTGATATGAAAAGTTGCATCAATTATTAAGATAATGTGTCTACTGTTATAGATCAAGACTGAGATGAAAAGTTGCATCAATTATTAAGATCATGTGTCTACTGTAGATCAAGACTGATATGAAAAGTTGCATCAATTATTAAGATCATGTGTCGACTTTTAAGTATCCTAACCTTTGAGTTAACTCACAAACTCAATTATACTTTTTTGTAGACATTTTAGAACTATAAAATTGTCAGTAGTTATTGGTGAAATTCTCATCAATTTTTGCGTAAAATTCGTATCGATTTTGGATCCCTGTGAGTAGATCTAAGAGAAGTGTCCGAGTAAAGACAATTTTGAAGATCGTCTCTGATCTTTCATTCACAAAGCATAACTTCTATTTAGTTTTAAAAAGCAAAGGTATTTATTTCAGACAATATGGACTTCTTTCATAAGTTTAAATCTAAACAATATTTTTAATAATTCCAATAATTATCAAAAGCATTAAACAGACAGACGGGCAGACCACACTTTGGAAATTACTTCTGTATTAGTTTTTTTTCTGATTATTGTTTTAAGTTGCACTCAAAGGTTTTAAAATAATTCAGCAATTTATTGCAAGAAGTCATATCGACCCAGATATTATAATATTTCGGAGACGACTGTATAGAATTTAATCTTTCTGTTTCCTCTGGAACAATTAACTGTTCTCTCTTTGCCAAATTATTAAATTCGTCATTTAAAGACCACATTCCAGATAGACGACTTTATTTGAAGAGTTTTACGTCGTTTTTACAGTCTCATCCTTTATGAGTGGTCACCCTGTAAGTTGTAAGCTTTGTTATTGAAAGTTTATTTTCAGAAGGCTACCAAACTGAAAAAAACATTGCTCTAAAGGGTGTAATACTAATTCAATTATTAAAGGTTGATGATCTCACAATGGATGGCCGGGTTACCAAATCTATTTTTACGTTGGAAGACGACAATACTCTATTGGAACACCAGGTAAACCGGAGGAAGACGACAATACTCTATTGGAACACCAGGTAAACCGGAGGAAGACGACAATACTCTATTGGAACACCAGGTAAACCGGAGGAAGACGACAATACTCTATTGGAACACCAGGTAAACCGGAGGAAGACGACAATACTCTATTGGAACACCAGGTAAACCGGAGGAAGACGACAGTACTGTATTGGAACACCAGGTAAACCGGAGAAAGACGACAATACTCTATTGGAACACCAGGTAAACCTGAGGAAGTTCGCCAGACATAAGAAGAATTTGTGAACACTTTAGCAGCTCTTTATACATTCTCCCGAGTCTTCAGGCTAAGAGCGCGTTGTGAGCATACATCCTCTTTGCATCTTTCATTGTTTTTTTTGAGAATGAATCAGTGCAGTCTGTAAGTGTGAAAAGTTCTATATATTTTAATTAATTATTTTTCTGAGACTGCATAATCTACCGAAATTCACAAAATTCTTCTATAAAATTTCTCTTGAATGCTAATCCCGGAAACAGAAAGATTATATAAGATTTTTAAAGATATATTTTTATATTTGCGCTTAAAAAATGACAGCAGCAAAACTAAAAATCAAAGTGCCAGCTAAAAAAAATGAAAGTACCTGCACCCGAGCTGAAAACAAAGTAACATCAACTGAAATTTCAGCCACGAAACGAAAATTTACAAAACTAACAATAAAACCTTTTGATACATTGTTTTTATTTCAGATTGGTAAAGTTAACACGACCCTACGGAGATATGTAGACGACGAGAAAATGATAGGTATAAAAGTAGAAAAAATAAACATGTTTATATTGTTTATAATAAACAAAGTACATTTTACTTTTTCGTTTAGACACGCTAACCACATTTTCTTTTGAACATAAATAAACCTTTTTAAAATGTTGTTTTACAACTTTTTACAATCTTCAAACAAACAGATTAAAAAAGATTAATTTTTTGTCTATTCTATATCTCATTCGAAAATAAACGTTTGTACCTATTAAAAACTGTTTCACTTTGTTCATATTGGTTTGAGAAAAAGAGAATCTAAGAAAGAATCTTATCATGAGCTTAAAATTTTAACAAAATGATTTAAATTAAATCCTTGAAACTATGAAAGAATTGACCCATAATTGATTTCATAATATCTCCGCAATATAAAAACAAAATTAACTAGATTACTTCCATTTAAATTCTGATATTTAATTTTACATGAAACTTTTGTTTAGTTACTTTATATGTAAACAACGTTGTGGCCAGCTCTACCTTCCCTCGTGTCAAGGTTCTCCAAGACAAGGAGGGGGGTCCCCAGGGGGGTCATCAGGGAGGTCACCAGGGACAAGAAGGACATGGAGATCAACAGCATGAAGAAGAAGAGGAAGGTTACGAAGATATTGCTGATATTGAAGAGGATTTAGATGACATGTTTTAAAAGTTTAAAAACAGGTTTTCCCTTCCAACTTTATCTAACATTTACTGTCCATTTTTCACGAATATCTAATTGCTATTTGTGCGGAAATTCCGCAAACATTTGTGCAATCATACGAAAATTGCCTACCAATTATACCGTGCCAGTCATGTATATTGCTTGCGCCCCAGAATTTGATCCGAATTTTTGCGCGCAATGAAGCGCCAAAATTGCGACACAAACAAATATTTGCATGCAAAATGCGCGCACATTCCGATTAACTTCAGATTTAATTTAAAGTGTCCCACAAGCAGAGCTTTCAAGCATACGATTTTCACATATTTTCTACCAGAAAAAAAACATGGCATAAGCTTTTTTCACGTAAACTTTCTGAGCAGAATTTCAAAATGGCAATGCTTCATAAATATTACTTCATAAAATATTTGCCAGGAAATGCATTTATTGCAGTTTTTATTTTTAAAATCATTCTGCAAACAAAGCAGTAAAGTTTAATAATGATGAGACATTAGAATTTGCAAATATTTGCAGTACGAACTAAAAAGTTTGCATTGCAAATTGTTAAAGTTATCTTGTGTTATTATACTATCTATTTTGAATTTAAAGATAGAGAAAGCGCGACATACGAAGCAATATTAAAAGATATGTTTTTCACTTGCAATTAGGGTCGTTACAAATGGACAATACCAGATTTGTACTTGCTTCTTTTTGTCAAAGGCTTTCCAACTTCCAAGAAGCTAAACATTTTGGTATCCATGCGTGGCGGGCAGTTCTACTTACAGGGCCTGTAAGTGTACTTTTAAGCGACTCTGAACGATAAGAAAGGAATATCCTTGGTTTAAAACTGGAGTGTCACTTAAAATTACACTTACAGTCCCTTTAATCAGATTTGGTTTGATTTACGTATGCGTTCAGCCCTTAAACTCTTTTTAGTTAGTTCCGAAAAAGGATTTTCTAGTTTTGCACATTTGAAATTTCCTTATAGTGGAAAGTGTTTTAAAACAATCACAAAATTAAATGTCATAATTGTAATTTTACACTAGAATATTGAATTAAAAATATATGTTCATCACCGAAAATGAAAAAAAAAACTGATGAAAGTTCCAATCTAATGTTGGATTTGGCTGTTAAAGCTAGGATGTATCATGAGAAAAATTGTACATATTATATATATTAGTAATTCTAAATGTAATAAATTCCCTCCAGAGAGGCGAGAGTTTAAGCCAAATATGATTTAAGTTCGGTTTCCAACGTAATTACGATTTTACTTACAATTGAAATTACTTGTAGTTACGCAAAATTATTTCAATTTCGCAGAGTTACGCGTTATTTTATACAGGGTGTCCTAAAAAAACCTTTCCAGTAAGGGTATTGGGTTCTGAAGAAACAGTTTTTATTCGATTTTCACAAAAAAGGTATTGTTAAAAAATTCTTTATTTTAGCTATTTCAAGATATACATTTTTCTGGGTCATTAAAAGGGGGCCCCGGTGGCAAAACGCCCTAAAACCTTAATGTTAAATGATTGAAATACATTTAAAGAAATGATACGTTATAAACTGATCGATTTCGTATTACATAATTTTACGTAAATACGCTTTAAATTCGCGAAACTAGACTTTCGTTCATTCACGTAATACACGCGTAATTTCGCATAATGCTCGTGCATCACTGACTGGAAACCCTATAGGTCTTTGAGTTGAGTAATTTATTTGGAAACTATATTATACTTAATGGAACTCGCTGTGTACTTATTAGTGAGCCTTTTTTTTAAATTATATATGTTCGATGAACAACGGTACCCTTTAAGAATATGTCATACCAACCATGATAGAGTTTTTCTTGAATTTCTA
Source organism: Eurytemora carolleeae (assembly GCF_000591075.1). Taxonomy (NCBI): domain Eukaryota; kingdom Metazoa; phylum Arthropoda; class Copepoda; order Calanoida; family Temoridae; genus Eurytemora; species Eurytemora carolleeae. The sequence goes on along the minus strand of NW_019396666.1, from coordinate 120,458 downwards.
TCTGAAAATTAATTTTTTAAATTGCAGTTTATTAGCTAGAATGAATTGCGGATTTATGCAGAAGAGACAAGGATGAAAATTTTGAATCGGGCCGGTAATGCTTTAATCTTAGGGTCACTTGAAGTACATCAACTGCAGTCCCCTAGTCCCCTTGTGGAATAAAAAAACCTTTTTATGACGCAAATACACAATTTTAGTAGATACTGATTTTAAGTCTGGGTAAACAGCTAACTTAATTAGTAACTTTGGCTAAAACTTTTGGCTCAACTCTTAATGTGATGATATTATATTCAAACATTTGTATATATATGCACTGTTTATTAATATATGTTAATATATGTTTAATCTACTTAAAATGTACTCTATGGTGTCTGAAAAAAGTCAGAATTAATCATTGAAACAATTCTAAAAATGGTATTTTTAAAATTTTGCATATTTGGAGTCTTCCAAAATGTTCAGAAAGACAAAGGACGGAGAGATAAAATTCGAAAAATACTAATTCGGGGGAAAATCAGAAATTTTCGAACGCTGCCCTAACCGCAGCGTTCGTCTCTTGTATGGCCTGCCAGGACGCCTAGTCCTCAGATAGCCTATCCAGCAGAAATATTATTTTTAAATGCTGACAGGAATTTTTTCCCGTCCGAAATTTGTCTTTCCAAAATTATTCTTTTCTGGAAATTGATTTTTCGGAGTTTCTTCTAAATTTTATTACTATTGATACACAAAATTAAACTCGAATTTCTAAAACTGATTTACATACCGCGCTCTTTGATTATCATTGAATTTTGACAACCATTTTTATAATATATGTTTACCAAAGATATATTTCTTTTTTATTGTTGTTACTCGTAAACTTTGTATCTTTGCAAACACAAAATATAAACATAAAATAAGAATGATATTTATATTTCCGGAGCAAGAGAGTCCTGATACAGGGAAAGAAGCATCAGCAGCACCTTTCAGCAAAAACTTCGGTTCAATGAATACCTTCCCTAGTGGCTGGCATGTTAGGTCTAAAAAATACACGATTAGTTTCGTCAATAAATTGAACTTGCTTGGTAACCCAGCTTTGCCTGGAAACATGAGCCGGAGATATGAGATCTGGCATAAACAAACAAACAAACAAACAAAAGAAATTACTATTTTTAACTTTATATAGATATAGATAAGTCAAGTATAAAGGTGTTTTTTACAACAAAAAAAATTTTACTCCTGAAACCTTTAACTCTTAACAAAAATGGTTTAAGTTATCTCAATATTAATAAATACTCCACACCACTTCACACAAGGATGGTGGTGGTGGTGTGTGGGAGGGTGCTCCACCACCCTCCAAACACAATCTATTCACGTCAAACTAAAGTAAATTGCACGTCAGATTGATATTTTATATTTTTTCAATCATAACTCCTCTTATGAAATGAAATGAAATGAAATGAACTCATATTAAGAAGAAGAAAAATATTTTGAACCTCAAATATGTAACACCGTATATATTTTCTCTCCTCCGAGAATTGTGCGTATTATCGAAGCTCGAGAAGCTACGTGGGCACAAAATCGTATTTTCTGTGATAATTTACGGATGCTCCCATTTACTACGACATTCAGAGCGTCTTTAATCTACTCGTTTATGAATCTAAATTGGGATTTTCGGGTCGGGACTAATACAAAAATTTAGAAAAATTAAAGGGACCGTTCATGGTAAACTAAACAGCCTATTCGCTTAGCCTATTCGGATTCTTTTTGGAAGGCGGAAATACAGTGTTCAAAAGGAATATGTTTATTAATTTCTAAAATTAAATAAAAACCTTATGTTCGTGGACACCCTACTTTTAAAAGAAAATTACGCTTGTTATTTCTCTCATGAAGACAGTAAAGGGATCTAAAGTGAATGTTGGCCTTCAAACAAAAAAAAACATTCGATGAGGAATAATTATTGTTATTAAAACAGCCAGTGTTTGATTGATCTGTCAATGTCTTATTGGGTTCTTAATCATTGAATGCATAATCATCAAAAATATAACCCCCCTCTACCATAGATAAATAATAAACCCCGGCCCCCCCCCTCGGGATAAATCAGATAAATGAATAAATACTACCCCCCCCCTCCCCTCCTCCCCCTTTGGGATAAATGAATTCCCCCCTCAACCTACATATACATACTCCACAACATATTATTGTTTAAACCATTATCTATTCTGAAATCTGTGACAAACACCCCGAGAATATTTACCAAATACTACACACATACCCTAGATCAATAAATATATAATGGATTTCAGGAAGAAGAGGGATTCAAGGAGGGGGGATAATATTAGAGGGAGTAAGGAGGAGTGGGGTTGAGATGGGATGCTGAAACTACCTGGGAGTAAGTACGATGAGGGAGGGGGGCGGAAACTGTGGGCTTAAAGGGACTGTTCCCTAAAACTAAGTCTATCTTACTGTAATTCAAATTGTTTCTGAATTTTACAGTTTACGAAATGGAATATGGAAATAACATGTCGTAAACTTGAAGTTTCCGGATTCCATTTTATTCGGAATTTTCCTGGAACTCCATGTTGAATGAAAATATGTTCCTGATTTTTCCATTTCCAAAAAGGGAATAATTTTTTTTAATTGATGGAAACCCTTGCAGAGTAATTGAAGCTGTCAGAAACATCTTTTAGGTATAATAAAGAACCGAAAGTTCAATAAAATCAGTAAAATTAGTATTTCTAAATTTGTGATGGATTCATTTAGATACGGAAGAAAACAAAAAACAAAATCAGTAAAAAAAAAAATCAGTAAAATTAGTATTTCTAAATTTGTGATGGATTCATTTAGATACGGAAGAAAACAAAAAAAGCTGTTGAATTGGTTACTTTTTAGGAAGATTGCAAGCAGAAAATGGAAGCAAATAGGCCGTATATAAGACATCAGAAGTGACATAGAAGTCTTGGCACAGACCCATTTTATTCGCTATTTCAGCTCCTCAAATTTTTTTTAAAGTATATCATCAAGTTTAAACCAAACATGAAATCTCTAAAATATTGTTGACAAATAATAAACACGTTTTAAAAAATGTTAACCGACATGTTGAATGTTAATGTAAGCTCCCTAAATTGTTTTTTTTTTAACTACTCGCAAGTTTTAAAAATAGTTCCAGGCGTTTTGATGTTGCCTTCCGGAACCATCCATACCATCATTTTTTATTCGTTTTGTTGTATATTTTCAAAAGAAAAAATGAAGAAATATGCTTTAACTTCTCCTTCATCCGTACCTCCCCCCCCCAACCTGCACCCCCTAGTTGCGCCAACATAAGAACCTATCTATTATGATTGTAAATAGTTAGGTAAACTGTGGGAACTGATAATCTATCAGATGGAGTGGTAGTTCAGATAATATTTGGCTAAAGCGAGATGGAATAAGCAGATAGGATACAGGAGAACAGATAGATTTATAGACAGAATAGAGAAGGATAGATAGATAGGATAAAGGAGAACAGATAGATAGATAGATAGGATAGAGAGAGATAGAGAGATAGGGTAGAGGAGAACAGATAGATAGATAGGTAGGAGTATATAACTATAAGATGATGGACAGAAGCATTCCTTGCATACCGGACTATCTGGTCTTACATCTGGAGGAGGATGAGGTGGAGGAGGGGGGNAGGAGTAGGAAAAGAAAGAAAGGAGGAGAAGGAGGAGGAGGAAAAGAAAGAAAGGAGGAGAAGGAGGAGGAGGAAAAGAAAGAAAAGAGGAGAAGGAGGAGGAGGAAAAGAAAGAAAGGAGGAGAAAAATGATGAGACAGGGAAGAAGAAAGGAAAGTAGATGAGGAAAAGGAGAAACAAGAGGTGAACCTTTGAAGGAGAGGTGAAGAGGAAGAGGAGGAGAAGGAGGAGAAAAACCTAAATTATTAGGAAGGAAAGAAGAGGGGAAAGTTGAATAGAAAACGGAGAAAAAAGGAAAAAAAGTCGACCTGAGGGAGGCGAGAGGAAAACGAGGAGAAGAAGGTAAATGATTTGAAAGGAAAGTAAAAGAGAAAAAGGAGGGAAAAAAGGAAAAAATTCGACCTTCGGGAGGAGAGAGGAAGAAGAGAAGAAAGAAAAAACCTTAGATGAAATATATTGATGATTCTTTGGTTTAAGTAAGTATGGGGTTCGAGTTGTTTCTCTAAAATACGACATTTTTACAGCACCGCTATTCAAGAAGGAATGCCTTAAATACTTAAGGATAAAGTGTGTGGTTGAGGAGAAAGTTTTAATAAAAACAGATTTAGAAACGTCATCTTTCCTATGCAGGATTTTTTTTAAAATAAAGAAATTCCTATTTTTGCCATTCTTTCAGGTATCCAGGCAGATGGCTTCTGTGCATTAATTTAATACAAAAGTTAACTAAAAAGTTTGAAGAAATCCTTCAATTTTGTCATTTCGAACTATCGAACTATCGAACTATCGAACTATCGAAATATCGAACTATCGAACTATCAAACTATCGAACTATCGAACTATCGAACTGTCGAGCTATCGAAAGCATTTCAAGACATTTTCGAACCGGAATGCTAAAAAGTATTCCAATCATTTAAATAAGACAATTTGTTCACAATTACAAATACATATTTAGTACAGTCATCGTCGTATATATCAATACAACGAAGACGACTTTACATTTCTATTTTGATTGCTAGCAATCTTTTTAACAGCAGACACACATAAACATGTTAACAAAGTTGTTAATTAAAATGTTCTATTTGCTTACTTGTACACTTGTAATTCAAATAATGCATGTTTTAAATGAAAGTTTTTTTCATTGTATTGATATATTCGCCGACAACTATACATAACCTTGGCACCCCTTTAGTAGGGGCAGTAATCCCTTCTATTTCTGCTTCTATAGACAAATGACAAATTGCCAGCATGTTAATTTTACCCATTCAAGTTTGAATAGAGGTATTTTTATGGGCTGCAGCATTCATGGAGAAAATATTAAGGATCGGATACAGGGTCAATCCACTTCAAGGTCATTTTGAAGGGAGTGTTCGCAAAATATCAAGGGTGCACGAAATAATGACGAATGGGGTTTTTCTATTTACGGAAAACGATTTTCATAATTTCTCTGTTAAAAAAGATATGGTAGAATTAATAATGGCCCTGAACTGAACAAATTCAAAAGTAGTCCAATTGAAAGTATGAATTTTTTATATTAATAAAAATGATTAGTTTTACCATTAGCGTTTTTTGTGTGTTTTTTCGTCTCAGAATGAACTGTCATTTTAAGTAAATTTTTAATTTTATTAGAAATTAAAAATATTATTTTAAACAAAAATTTCCTCTCCATACATTTCTTTGATCTTTGATCTTTCTTATCCTATTCTTCTTAAAGTTAAACTTAAACAATACCCAGGGGGCAAAATTTATCCCTAAAAATCTACAAAAGATTTATTCAAACAAAAATAAAATTTGTTTCAAGTCAATTTCTTATGGTTCGGACCAGAACCATAATCCCATTTTCCATATGGTTTTGTCAAGCGAAGAAACATATCCCTTTATTTCCTTTTTTTCTTTGAATAAAGAATAGAAAGATAAAGAATAAGAAAGATAAAAGGTGAGGTCAGAACAGGGACAAAGACGGATAAGGTGGAAGGAAAAGAATGGATAAGGTTTAGGGACAAGAACGGATAAAGAGGAGGGACAAGGACGGATAAAGAGGAGGGACAAGGACGGATAAACAGGAGGGACAAGGACGGATAAAGAGGAGGGACAAGGACGGATAAAGAGGAGGGACAAGGAGGGACAAGGACGGATAAAGAGGAGGGACAAGGACGGATAAAGAGGAGGGACAAGAACGGATAAAGAGGAGGGACAAGGATGATGAGGGAGAGGAACAAGGCCGGATTAGGTGTATGTAGAAGGACAGATCAGGAGGAGGAACAAGGACGGAAAAGATAGAGTTAGGGACAGGGACGGATTAGGAGAAGGGACAAGGACGGATAAGGTGAAGGGGCAAGCTAGGGACAAGAATGGATAAGGAGGCGGGACAAGGATAAGGGAGAGGAACAAGGACAGAAAAGATAGAGTTAGGGACAAGCAAGGATAACATCAAAGGAAAAGAACAGAAAAACAAGAATTCATAGAGAGGCTGATAATGCGGGCAAAGGATGAGACTTCTTTCATAACTATTCATATTTTTTCTTATCATATATATATATGACTTCCTATCCGTTTTTTACAATGCCTTACATTCGATTTTACATATTTTTAAATTATGGAAATGTCGAGATTTTGATTATATATCACGCATCAAGACTTCATAAAACTTTCATCACTTTTGGTAAACTCTTTAGTTCATGAATATTAAACAAAGTATGTAAAACTTTAACACCCGCCCCCCCCCCCCCAACCTTCTGAACTTTGCTTATTACCCTTACCAATTATTTCCAAAATCAACCCTTTTCACATTCATGAAAAAAGTTAAAGTTTAATCAGTCTGCAAAATCTGGTTGTTATACTTGTTATACTACGAACCTATTCACGAATATTCCGGTTAATCAGTAAAATACTGAATACGCTGGATACATACGTCCAGGACAACTTCAAAAAAACTAAAAAAAAAATTAAAAAACTTGTTATAAAAATTTTCATGGATGAATTTTTTTAATCAAAAACTTTCTAAAGATTTTCGTTTTGTGAATATTTTTATTTATTATTCAATGTATTGTCTGCAAACATACTATAGACAGATAGACAGATAGCCAGATAGATAGATAGATATATAGACAAATAGATAGATAGATAGATAGATTGATACATATCACTTCTACCAATATGTTGTTCCTAATCAAAAACTGATTGCACTGACCGTTAAAAGTGGTTTCCTTGCCATAGAGGAGATTAGAGTGTAATGAAATTCACTCCCATATTAAGCCAGGGTTTGAATCAGCCCCCTTCCCCCATATTATGTAGACAAATAAAGCCCAACTTTGAAAATATGAATGAAAACTTACTCAGATAGAACCTGCAGCATAATTAAGATTCAAATCATAAGAAATGTTTTGAAAAGACATAAAATATAAAAAAAATTAAGGGATTCTTCAGGTAAAACCTTTTAAACAAAATACAGAATCAGAAATTAAAATACAAATAGGAAAAATCTTAGCCCTGCAAAAATCAAAAGTGTTTTTATATATGAAGAACTATCTAAAAGGTTTGAAATTAACCATTGTGAAGTTTAAATGCGTTTCCAACAGAAGCTTCTGCTGCACAATTTGTACAAATATACGGAGTGTCCCAATAAATATAAAAGTTGGAATATAAATGAAAGGTCGTCGTTAATCGTTGATTACTATCTGAAGATAAGTGTTTATTAAATAAGGGCTCGAGGCTCAAAAGCATATTAAGGAAATCTTGAAACTTTTAATACAAATTTTGTCATTAGAGATTTTTCTAAGATCTAAGCCGTCTATCAAATGTTCAGTATAATGGAATATTCAAAAATTATGAACTTGTCCAAAACGTTTCCACTCCTTTAATTCCTCTGTGGTCTCCGCTGGCTGGTAGCTTAGATAGTAAAAATTATAATCAGGGCATTTACATTCATTGGGTTAAGAAAAACAGGGGCGTTTTCAAGGTCCAGCTACTCCAGGGGGTGTATAGAGAGAGGGGCGTGTCCATATCTCCCAAGGGCGTTTCCGTGGTCTTGTTAAAGGAAAACTAGCATAAAACCCGGATTTAGATTAAGTCTGAAACCGGAAGAAATTATAGGCACTAATATGCTAAGAAAGCGAACAAACTTAAAGGGACTGTTTCTGTTATCTCAGGTGACCCACCATTTAATGAGTGGCATGTACTAGGCTCAAAATGTAGCCCTACTATACTTTGCTTGTCTGACTTTGTCTTTGTCTGTTGGTTTGTGTCCAATAAACGTCAAAACGGCTGAACCGATCTGTCCCACTTTTTTTGTGGGACCTCGTGTGAACCAGGGAATAGGAATAAAGGAAACGGAAATGGCGCTGGTCTGGCATGAGAAAGCCGGTCGCACTGCTTTGCAGACAAGTTCGGTAAACCTTACACACACTCTTTTGGTACAGACACACAGCATGACTACAGTCAAGGAAATTGCAGAACAATGTTGTCAATTATAATCAGGCTTGAATAACGAGTAGTTTATTGTAAACTTTAATCAAATTATATTCTTTGCATGAAAAGGCTTATAGTGTTGACTTAAATATATAAATTATATACTATCATCTATATTTAACTTATTATTAAGTAGACAAATAACAATAAACAAATGTACTCTCCTAGACTGTACAAATACCGAGATTCGTATGTACTGTATATACTTACAGTACACCCTTCGGTTCGATAAACTTTACACACACTCTTTTGGTACAGTCACACACACATGACGTTTCCGCCCCCTGGCTGATCGAATTTTCAAAAATTTGCCTCAAACAAAATTAGATTTTTGACAATTTGAAAAATCCAGAATTTTTTTTTTTGATACAAAGAATACAAAGAAAACACATTCACAATTGAAATAAAAGATAGGCGTGAAGCGCCCTAAAAGACTATCTGTGTAAAAATGAGAAAAATATTGTTGTATGCCTATCTTAAAGAGTGTTAAATTCGGACCAAGATTTATTTTTATTTTTAAATTCTTTAAATATGAAGTTTTTACAAACGAAACAACTCAAAGTAAAAAGAAATGTTGTGGAAGACGATATTTTCCACCTCTAGAAGTCTCAAGAGTTCCGCCAAGCCAAACCAAATATATTCAGTTGATTTCCATGTGTGATATAAGTTTTTGGTCTCTCGTATATTTAGACTTACATATATATTTACTGCACCTTTCAGCCTCGTTATTAGAGTCCGTCCTCACGACTTCTATAATGTCCGTTTTTCCCATTGGAAATCTATATCTTTAAAAATGTAAAATCCGTTTGTTTGTTTGAATTTCCGCTCATAACTCAAGAACCTCTTGACCAGCTTGTCTCAAATTTTGATTGGATTATTTTTAGCTTGGTTTTGAGATTCTAAGTTGAGTGGATACATGCTTTTATAGGGAAAATTATTTTCGACCAAGCGCGGGTAAACAGTGGGATTAACTATGACCTATGGGTACTCTGGGTAACGCCGGGTTCTCAAGCAAGTACAGTTTAAAATTGATGAACAATCCCGTTAAATTATAAACGTTTGCTTAACAAACCTGGTCTTGCTAATACCACCAGTATAGAACCCTATTAGTTAATCATGGAACGATCCAAATTTAGAATTTTTAAGTGTTCATTTTTCTTTCCCCTGTCAAGCAATATTTTCTTGGTTAAAAATTCAAATATCCTTCTCATTAGTATAACAGGGGTAGGGGGTATGAAATTATACAGGGTGCACGTACCGAATAATACTTTAGTCTGTATCAATTCAGATATATATTCCTTAGTATGTATCTGTTAGATACAACTCGCTCTCGAACTAAATGTCCGAAAATAATACTTCAGTCTGTATCAATCCAGATACGACCCTCTATGTATTCTTTAGTATGTTACGTTTAGATACAACTCGCTCTGGGACTCTATGCTCTGTACAGGAGAAATAATATGTGTCTGAGCATAGTAAAGGTTCATGTCCAACTAATCTGTATTTTGGGTACATATTATAGTAAATGTTAATCATATGAACCGATAGGTTTTTTCAGAAATTAATTAATTTAGTTAAGGTACAAATAATGTTATAACGTAAAATATATATAGGAATGTTCAGGTTTACAAATATGGAGTTTATTACTATATTTATTACATGTTTTTGTTTATATCTATATAAATTTGTATATTTCTGTATATCTGTATTTCTGTATATCTATATATCGGTATAACTGTATATCTGTATATCTGTATTGGTGTATAGGTGTATATCTGTATATCTGTATATCTGTATATCTGTATATCTGTATATCTGTATATCTGTAACTCTGTATATCTGTATATCTGTATATCTGTATATTTGTATATCTATATCTGTATATCTGTATATCTGTATATCTGTATATCTGTATATCTGTATATTTGTATATCTGTATATCTGTATATCTGTATATCTGTATATCTGTATATCTGTATATCTGTATATCTGTAACTCTGTATATCTGTATATCTGTATATCTGTATATCTGTATATCTATATCTGTATATCTGTATATCTGTATATCTGTATATCTGTATATCTGTATATCTGTATATCTGTATATCTAAACACTAAATCTATTTGTATGCTGGAAATAAATGGTTCAGTTCAACAATGGGTTTGAAAATATATTGTAAAATGAAGTATTTTCTCCTACTGCCTGCATAGTATAAATACACTGCCTGAATTCAACTGCCTCAATGTGACTGTTAGATGAATAGTACTGCTTTAAAAACTGTTAAATCCAAACATTTTCAAAATATTTTTATAAAATAATTCTTTATATACGAACAAGAGAAGTCAAGAAAAGAAAAAGAGGAGGAAAAATATTAAATGTAGAAGAAGAAAAAGTGGAGGAAAAATATTAAATGTAGAAGAAGAAAAAGATTGAAAAAAACCGGAAGAAGCAAAGCAGGAAGAATAAGAGAATAAAAGAAGAAAATGATAGGGAAAGGGGAGAAAAGTAAGATGAAGAAGGAAAAAGAAAAAGGCAAAAAAGGAGAAGCACTGAAAGAGGGAGAATGAGGAAAATTATAAAAAGAATGAGAAAAGTTATAAGAAGAATGAGTAAAAATATAGAAAGAGAGAGGAAAATTATGAAAGAATGAGAAAAATTTTAAAAGGAATAAGGAAAGTTATATGAAGAATTACTAAAAATATAGGAAGAGAGAGGAAAAATATGAAAGAATGAGAAAAATTATAAAAAGAATGAGGAAAGTTATAAGAAGAAAGAGTAAAAACATAAGAAGAGAGAGGAAAATTATAAGAAGAGTGAGAAAAATTAGTAGGTTAAGAATAATCAAGTAATAATGAAAAGTAGTGAAGAAGGAACGCAGCTATAGGAGAAGCTGGAAAGAAGTTTTAGAAGGAGGAAAAAAGGTAAAGACCCAGTTTATAAGGTACAAGAAACAGGGGGGCATTGATGGAGTCACAAATTTTAAAAAAGAATGACGACATTTAAGTAATTTATGTGTATTTGATGTTTATTTAAAGCACTATAGTTTTAGCAATATAGATATTAGATGGATAGATAGATAGATATATAGATAGCAAGATATATAGATAAAGTTGTAAATTAAAGTAGGGTAAAAACATTTAACTACTTTATTGAATTTTATAAAGGGGTTTAAATGTACGGTTTATAGCAGATTCACGACCCAAACAAAAACTTCCGATTCTTAAGATGGGGAACTTTGACCTAGAATACCATTTCAAACCTAGACACACAATATATATCTTAAACATGTATCAAACCACACAATAAACCTTGGCCACCACACTTAACTACCCTTTACCACATATCTAGCTACAGCTACACAATATACCTCAAACATATATCTAGTCACACAATAAACCTTGGCCACCACACAACTACTCTTTTCCACAAATCTTGCTTCACATTATACCACAAACATATATATAGCCACACAATAAAAACCTCTGCCACCACACAACTACCCTTTACCACATATCTAGGTAAACAATAAAACCTCAATATAAATCTAGCTACACAATAAATCTCTGCCTCCACACAACAACCTTTTACCACACATCTAGCTTCAAAATATACCTCAAGCATAAATCTATCCACACAATAAATCTTTCCCACCACACAGTTACTCTTTTCAGAAGAAAACCTCAAATATATATCTAGCTACACAATAACTCTCTGCCGCGTGTCTTACCACAAAACTAAACGCTACCACTTATCTAACCACACAACTAGACTCTACCATATATCTAACCACAAAACTAGACTCTACCATATATCTAACCACACAACTAACAACTACCACTTATCTAACCACACAACTAGACTCTAACATATCTAACCACAAAACTAAACTCTTCCACATATCTAACCACAAAACTAAACTCTACCAGATATCTAACCACACAACTAGACTCTACCATATATCTAACCACAAAACTAAACTCTACCACTTATCTAACCACACAACTAAATTCTAACATATCTAACCACAAAACTAAACTCTACCACATATCTAACCACAAAACTAAACTCTACCACATATCTAACCACAAAACTAAACGCTAACACATATATAACCACACAACTAGACTCTACCATATATCTAACCACACAACTAACAACTACCACTTATCTAACCACACAACTAGACTCTAACATATCTAATCACAAAACTAAACTCTACCACATATCTAA